>NW_011645906.1:3758-4823 GCF_000223845.1 Gregarina niphandrodes | reverse complement strand
ATTGGTAGGTGGCTGGGAGCGGGCAGGTTTCAGCGTAACTTGTGAAGCAGTAAGCTCTTGCGCGAGTGCTGCATCTGGCTCCGGTCATGGTGCTGTGTTTGTTTTTTGATTTCAAAATTTCGAAATTGGAAAATTTAATGCGCGTGTTTGTACACACACTTTTTTCAATGGGGCGGAAAATCCTTTGGGGTTTAGGATTATAGGGTTTATGGTCATTTAATTATTAAAAAAATGCCGTAAGCAATTTTTTTAATGACACCCACACTAGTAGCTATAGTATTACCTACTAGTGTGCCGTGTGCCGCCCTTTTGGGACATTAGCACACACTGCACCTTTTTTAGAAGTTGCATGTCTTTGAGTCTTTGGGCTCAGGCATTACCGGTTTTAGTAGAATTTGCTCCCGCTTTGTTTGGTATTGGTGCCGCTGGGTCTGCTATTGGCACAGGTTTACAGGTTGCAAACGCAGTCAATAGTTTATTGTCTGGTGGTGATATATCTAAACAGTCTACTGTTGATACTATCATTGATTACGGAGTTGATACTGCTAATCAGGCTTTAGGAAGGTTTAGAGATGCCGCGTTACGGAGGACGGGTGAGATCTTACGGGAAGCGTATCGGTCGAGGTTACGGCCGCGTCCGCAAAGGTGGGATAAGCCGAGGCCGCCGAGGACGAAGAAGTTGGGGCCGAGGTCGCGTTGGTATGCGAAGGAGAAGTACTATAGGTCGCGTGGGCAACCGTTCTAGGGCTTTTCCGCGTGTTGTTTCCTACAGGGTATCTAATGTGTTGCAGAATATTCCGCCGGGTGGTTGGAAGTTGTGTATGGTTGATTCGGTGCGACCAATTCAGTTGTTAAGTTTGTGGAAGTCGTTTAAGGTTGTTGGTGCCATGGTTGCTGTGAAGCGTCATCAACCTTCGCCAATTGTATTTGATGGGTCTATTGCTCAGGTTGCTCATCAGGAGTTGTGGTGGGCGCCTTGGTCTGGTGTAGATGAACCTGTGATTCATCCGAGGCAGATGGCGTCTGCTATTCTTGTTGGTGATAATTGGACGTCAAAGTATATTC
>NW_011645906.1:3157-3738 GCF_000223845.1 Gregarina niphandrodes | reverse complement strand
ATATCTAAACAGTCTACTGTTGATACTATCATTGATTACGGAGTTGATACTGCTAATCAGGCTTTAGGAAGATTAGGAGATGCCGCGTTACGGAGGACGGGTGAGATCTTACGGGAAGCGTACCGCTCGAGGTTACGGCCGCGTCCGCAGAGGTGGGATAAGCCGAGGCCGCCGAGGAAAGGCAGGACTAGGCAGCAGAAGGTCCTACCGTGGATACCGAAGGAGAAGTACTATAGGTCGCGTGGGCAACCGTTCTAGGGCTTTTCCGCGTGTTGTTTCCTACAGGGTATCTAATGTGTTGCAGAATATTCCGCCGGGTGGTTGGAAGTTGTGTATGGTTGATTCGGTGCGACCAATTCAGTTGTTAAGTTTGTGGAAGTCGTTTAAGGTTGTTGGTGCCATGGTTGCTGTGAAGCGTCATCAACCTTCGCCAATTGTATTTGATGGGTCTATTGCTCAGGTTGCTCATCAGGAGTTGTGGTGGGCGCCTTGGTCTGGTGTAGATGAACCTATGATTCATCCGAGGCAGATGGCGTCTGCTATTCTTGTTGGTGATAATTGGACGTCAAAGTATATTCGTA
>NW_011645906.1:1664-3137 GCF_000223845.1 Gregarina niphandrodes | reverse complement strand
AGGCTTTAGGAAGGTCTAGAGATGCCGCGTTACGGAGGACGGGTGAGATCTTACGGGAAGCGTATCGGTCGAGGTTACGGCCGCGTCCGCAAAGGTGGGATAAGCCGAGGCCGCCGAGGACGAAGAAGTTGGGGCCGAGGTCGCGTTGGTATGCGAAGGAGAAGTACTATAGGTCGCGTGGGCAACCGTTCTAGGGCTTTTCCGCGTGTTGTTTCCTACAGGGTATCTAATGTGTTGCAGAATATTCCGCCGGGTGGTTGGAAGTTGTGTATGGTTGATTCGGTGCGACCAATTCAGTTGTTAAGTTTGTGGAAGTCGTTTAAGGTTGTTGGTGCCATGGTTGCTGTGAAGCGTCATCAACCTTCGCCAATTGTATTTGATGGGTCTATTGCTCAGGTTGCTCATCAGGAGTTGTGGTGGGCGCCTTGGTCTGGTGTAGATGAACCTATGATTCATCCGAGGCAGATGGCGTCTGCTATTCTTGTTGGTGATAATTGGACGTCAAAGTATATTCGTAATTCTGTGCCTGTTAGTCAGCGTTTTCATTATGATAATCGTGATCCTAAAGGTGGTATTGAGCAGGTTGTTGAGTTTTTCAAGGCTGGCTCTCCGCCTTGGTTGCCTATAGATCGTAGTGGTCAAGATGATGCTGGTAAAGATTCTGGCAAGTTTGCTTCGCAGCAGTCTATTGGTTACTTTTATGTTGACGGGCCTACTAATTCTAGGGTAACTGTTGATGTTGAGTTGAAGTTGACTATTGCTTTGAAGGGTCGTAAGTGTTTGGGTGGTAAGGTCGATGAGTCTGGGCCTATTAATGCTAATAATGCTGGGGTTTCTATTGGTAATGAGGATATTGGGAGTAATTTAGGGGCTGATTTGCCTGTTGAGGATGCTGATAGTGTTGATTAGTTAGCTTTATGTGTTTTAATTTAAAAACTGTGTCCTACTTAGGACAGTAAACTTCATTCATGTATATGATGTCCGTGATTCTTCGCATTAGGGCGTCCTTATTTTCTACATGTGGATACCATCTTTCTGGTTCTACGTTGCTGGTGATTATAAATTTTGTTGCGAGCAAGTCGGTCATGGATCCTTTAATGGGTACTTTAATTGGATTTTCGGACAACCAGCGTAACATGTCACAAAATTTTTCCGATCCGTAAAAGTCATCAAAGATGACTAATTCTTGGCCGAAATAGCCGTCCCACCAGGGACCTGCTGGTTTGACGTAATAGTCGTCTGAGACAGCGCGTGCTGTGTGTGATTTGCCAGTTCCGGGAGGTCCCCAGAGGACGATGACTTCGGGTTTCGGTCTTGCGAACGTTACTTTTTTCAATGTTTGTTGTATGCAGTTACTGCTCCATGGTGTTTCAACATCCAGGTGGGCTCTTCTTCCCACAGTTGAGCGATGCTGAGTGATTGCCACCAATTTGGTTCCCTGGCGCATTCCGGTACGGTTCCTGCTTCTACTGG
>NW_011645906.1:981-1644 GCF_000223845.1 Gregarina niphandrodes | reverse complement strand
TTTATGGTCATTTAATTATTAAATCGGACGTCGCCAAAATTTATAATCACCAGCAACGTAGAACCAGAAAGATGGTATCCACATGTAGAAAATAAGGACGCCCTACTTAGGACAGTAAACTTCATTCATGTATATGATGTCCGTGATTCTTCGCATTAGGGCGTCCTTATTTTCTACATGTGGATACCATCTTTCTGGTTCTACGTTGCTGGTGATTATAAATTTTGTTGCGAGCAAGTCGGTCATGGATCCTTTAATGGGTACTTTAATTGGATTTTCGGACAACCAGCGTAACATGTCACAAAATTTTTCCGATCCGTAAAAGTCATCAAAGATGACTAATTCTTGGCCGAAATAGCCGTCCCACCAGGGACCTGCTGGTTTGACGTAATAGTCGTCTGAGACAGCGCGTGCTGTGTGTGATTTGCCAGTTCCGGGAGGTCCCCAGAGGACGATGACTTCGGGTTTCGGTCTTGCGAACGTTACTTTTTTCAATTGTTTGTTGTATGCAGTTACTGCTCCATGGTGTTTCAACATCCAGGTGGGCTCTTCTTCCCACAGTTGAGCGATGCTGAGTGATTGCCACCAATTTGGCTCCCTGGTGCATTCCGGTACGGTTCCTGCTTCTACTGGAGTTCCCACTCGTGTTTCTTCTTTTTTGTC
>NW_011645906.1:0-961 GCF_000223845.1 Gregarina niphandrodes | reverse complement strand
ATCTTTCTGGTTCTACGTTGCTGGTGATTATAATTTTGTTGCGAGCAAGTCGGTCATGGATCCTTTAATGGGTACTTTAATTGGATTTTCGGACAACCAGCGTAACATGTCACAAAATTTTTCCGATCCGTAAAAGTCATCAAAGATGACTAATTCTTGGCCGAAATAGCCGTCCCACCAGGGACCTGCTGGTTTGACGTAATAGTCGTCTGAGACAGCGCGTGCTGTGTGTGATTTGCCAGTTCCGGGAGGTCCCCAGAGGACGATGACTTCGGGTTTCGGTCTTGCGAACGTTACTTTTTTCAATTGTTTGTTGTATGCAGTTACTGCTCCATGGTGTTTCAACATCCAGGTGGGCTCTTCTTCCCACAGTTGAGCGATGCTGAGTGATTGCCACCAATTTGGTTCCCTGGCGCATTCCGGTACGGTTCCTGCTTCTACTGGAGTTCCCACTCGTGTTTCTTCTTTTTTGCAATATTTGATTGCGGCTGCTATGTCCCTGCAGACTTCGACGTGGGTTAATCCGCCGAATTCGCGTCTGACTTGGTCGAAGGATCTTGGGTTCGTGAAGTAGATAAACCCTTGGTAGTGGATACGTCCGGTCGTCGGACACATTTCCATTTGATAAATATAGTATTGGTAGGTGGCTGGGAGCGGGCAGGTTTCAGCGTAACTTGTGAAGCAGTAAGCTCTTGCGCGAGTGCTGCATCTGGCTCCGGTCATGGTGCTGTGTTTGTTTTTTGATTTCAAAATTTCGAAATTGGAAAATTTAATGCGCGTGTTTGTACACACACTTTTTTTAATGGGGCGGAAAATCCTTTGGGGTTTAGGATTATAGGGTTTATGGTCATTTAATTATTAAATCGGACGTCGCCAAAATTTATAATCACCAGCAACGTAGAACCAGAAAGATGGTATCCACATGTAGAAAATAAGGACGCCCTACTTAGGACAGTAAACT
>NW_011645905.1:3904-5027 GCF_000223845.1 Gregarina niphandrodes | reverse complement strand
TAACATGAGGCTGTGGCAAGCTCTCGAAAGACGAGAGGATCCAAGAAACGACTTGGAGGTCTACGCAGCCCGTATCCGGGCCTTGTATAAGGCCAAGTTATCAGCACATCCCAGGAGGCCAGAATCCGGCCGATTTTTATTCTAGGAGACACCGTCTCCCCTCTTAAAGAGTTTTTAATTATTCAATCATCATAATTTTTCTTCTTGAAAAGCAAAGGCATTTTGAACATTGAACTGCACTTACACTTGAACTTGGTTACTATTCCATATGGTTGATACTCGGTCGACAATGGACGTACATAAAGAGGCCCGCACCATTATTCTTGAAGCGAATAAGAGCGGAAACATGGATGTGGTTAGGGTTCAGGCAATCCCGCCTAAGGTATGGGGGGAAGTTTGCACGACCCTCGACTGTCAGAGACTACTTCAATACAACAGGGTGCTACTGACGACATCGTTCATCAAAGAGTTAGAGGCGGTGATCGTGGCTAAGGAGAAGGCTGAACAGCCTGCCTTTACCCATCGCAAGATTCAGGAGGCTGTGCCAGCACAACCCGTACGACCACCAGTCCTCGATTTGACATCTATACAGAGTCAACAACCGATGAACGCGCAGCCCGTATTGGAAGAAGTGTACTACTCCGACAGAAGCTCCGACGGGCATAGACGAGACCGACGACATACGCTGACGACTGACGAGTGGTCCCACATAGACTATATGATGGGCGACCCAGGGCAGATGCTGAGTCAGTTGAAAGGTGTGCGGATGTCGCCCGATAAAGCCTTCGAAGTACGAAACAAGATATTGCGGAAGACACTGGTTGACCCAGAGATTGACGACTCAGACAAGCTGATTACTAGGATCAACCAGTTGATAGACCAGGGACTGATATCACACGACTTATCAGTAAACATATTACTGAGTTGCATAGCGTATGGTAAAGAAGGTACCATGCATCGCATAGAGACCGGGCAGATTCTGAAACCGCTGGGGGTATACAACGTGAGCTCGAGAAAGAGACCTGACGAACGAAAAGCGAAGCCTCAGGCTAAGCAGAACGCTGCTAACGCTACGTATAAGAAAAAGTACCCAGCGAATAGTTCCAACCAGCCCAGACGAGGC
>NW_011645905.1:2809-3663 GCF_000223845.1 Gregarina niphandrodes | reverse complement strand
ACGTATAAGAAAAAGTACCCAGCGAATAGTTCCAACCAGCCCAGACGAGGCAGTTACGTTAAGAACACTGAGACCACCAAGAATTGGTCTCAGGCTACGAAATAGGAAGAAGGCAGGCGTCGTGACAAGGTAGACGCCGAGCCAGATATCGATACAGGTTCAGAAATATCTACAGGTGATGATGTAACACCGAAGATGATAAATATAGTAGAGACGAGCGACGAATATGTGTCGACTCGATTGCTTGATGAAGAAGAAGGGGGCTCGGGGAGAAAATCCCAACTGTTACCGGCGTTTTCAGAACACCTAGCTGGGGACCCAACGATTCGTTGGACCAAGCCTCGCTTTACGGGTGAGAACGCTGCGATTTATGAACAATGGATACGTGACCGACTTGAGGATCACACCATTGAGACGGTCGATAGAGCGATGGTGAAAGCCATCTTAAATCCGCATGTTGTTGGCAGACGAGTCACGCACAACTGCCAATGCCTATACCCGTATACGAATGACGAGGGCAAGTTCCCCAATATGCAAGCGATTGGACCAGTGATCGCATGGGCGGCCGGACAACAGGAGATCATGAAGATCGACTTGTCGAAGGCATTCCATGCCATCCCCATCGCGGAAGACCAAATGAACTACTACTCGTTTCTCGGAACGGACGGCACGGCGTACAGGTATGTGCGCATGCCGATGGGTGCAATGTGTGCCCCAAAACACTTCGCAGTCGTAATGATGAAAGTGTTGGGACAGCTACATGATATTGATAAGACGNACGTAGATCTTATCAAGATGACATAATAGGTAGCCGGTGAAGATAAGAAAGAATGCTCCGACGGTATAGTAGAGTG
>NW_011645905.1:2277-2789 GCF_000223845.1 Gregarina niphandrodes | reverse complement strand
GTTGGCAGACGAGTCACGCACAACTGCCAATGCCTATACCCGTATACGAATGACGAGGGCAAGTTCCCCAATATGCAAGCGATTGGACCAGTGATCGCATGGGCGGCCGGACAACAGGAGATCATGAAGATCGACTTGTCGAAGGCATTCCATGCCATCCCCATCGCGGAAGACCAAATGAACTACTACTCGTTTCTCGGAACGGACGGCACGGCGTACAGGTATGTGCGCATGCCGATGGGTGCAATGTGTGCCCCAAAACACTTCGCAGTCGTAATGATGAAAGTGTTGGGACAGCTACATGATATTGATAAGACGCACGTAAGATCTTATCAAGATGACATAATAGTAGCCGGTGAAGATAGAAAAGAATGCTCCGACCGGTATAGTAGAGTGATACGTCACCTACGAGACTTTGGCTTTAAGATTAATAAAGAAAAGTCATCTACGAATACTACATTAGTGATACTTGGATACGAGTTCACTAAAACGTCTATTGGAATTCCCAAAGA
>NW_011645905.1:0-2257 GCF_000223845.1 Gregarina niphandrodes | reverse complement strand
GATTGGACCAGTGATCGCATGGGCGGCCGGACAACAGGAGATCATGAAGATCGACTTGTCGAAGGCATTCCATGCCATCCCCATCGCGGAAGACCAGATGAACTACTACTCGTTTCTCGGAACGGACGGCACGGCGTACAGGTATGTGCGCATGCCGATGGGTGCAATGTGTGCCCCAAAACACTTCGCAGTCGTAATGATGAAAGTGTTGGGACAGCTACATGATATTGATAAGACGCACGTAAGATCTTATCAAGATGACATAATAGTAGCCGGTGAAGATAGAAAAGAATGCTCCGACCGGTATAGTAGAGTGATACGTCACCTACGAGACTTTGGCTTTAAGATTAATAAAGAAAAGTCATCTACGAATACTACATTAGTGATACTTGGATACGAGTTCACTAAAACGTCTATTGGAATTCCCAAAGACAAAGCTGAACAGATCAGAAAGCTACTACACTCAGAATGTGTGGATAGCGTAACGCGAGCGACGCACCAATTGTCATATTATAAAATGATCCACAGGGCGGGCGTTCGAAACTCGTTGACGAAGATTCGTCAAATATTACTTAAGACGAAACACGTGACGAACGTGGTCAGAGATCTAATTGATGCAGTCGACTCCCCATGGGAAATCGAACGTATAAGACCCTCGAAGGGCAACACGATTACGATTTATGTCGACGCATCGGATACGCAAGCTGGGATGGTGGTCACGTATAATGACCAACGAGTCATGGCAGAGTCGATACCTTTAACAAAGACTTCGACAAACTTAGCCTCGTACAAAGAAATACAGGGAGCCTATAAGCTCCTGGCTAAGTACAAGTCTGCGATTGACTTTATTGACAAGATGGCGAGAAAAGTGATCGTCACGGATAACATGAGGCTGTGGCAAGCTCTCGAAAGACGAGAGGATCCAAGAAACGACTTGGAGGTCTACGCAGCCCGTATCCGGGCCTTGTATAAGGCAAGTTATCAGCACATCCCAGGAGGCCAGAATCCGGCCGATTTTTATTCTAGGAGACACCGTCTCCCCTCTTAAAGAGTTTTTAATTATTCAATCATCATAATTTTTCTTCGTGAAAAGCAAAGGCATTTTGAACATTGATCTGCACTTACACTTGAACTTGATTACTATTCCATATGGTTGAGACTCGGTCAACAATGGACGTACATAAAGAGGCCCGCACCATTATTCTTGAGGCGAATAAGAGCGGGAATATGGATGTGGTTAGGGTACAGGCGATCCCGCCTAAGATATGGGGAGAAGTCTGTACGACCCTCGACTGTCAGAGGTTACTTCAATACAACAGGGTGCTGTTGACGACATCGTTTATTAAGGAGTTAGAGGCGGTGATCGCGGCAAAGGAGAAGGCTGAACAGCCTGCCTTTACCCACCGGAAGATTCAGGAGGCTGTGCCAGCGCAACCCGTACGACCACCAACCCTCGATCTGACATCGGTACAGAGTCAACAACAATCGATGAACGCACAGCCAGTGTTGGAAGAGGTGTATTACTCCGACAGAAGCTCTGACGGGCATAGACGAGACCGACGACATACGCTAACGACTGACGAGTGGTCCCACATAGATTACATGATGGGCGACCCAGGCCAGATGCTAAGTCAGTTAAAAGGTGTGCGCATGTCGCCAGACAAAGCCTTTGAAGTACGAAACAAGATATTGCGGAAGACACTGGTTGACCCAGAAATCGACGACTCAGATAAGCTGATTGCGAGGATCAATCAGTTGATAGACCAAGGACTGATATCACATGATTTATCAGTAAACATCCTACTGAGTTGCATAGCGTATGGTAAAGAAGGTACCATGCATCGCATAGAGACCGGGCAGATATTGAAACCGCTGGGGGTATACAACGTGAGCTCGAGAAAGAGACCCGACGAACGAAAAGCGAAGCCTCAGGCTAAGCAGAACGCTGCTAACGCTACGTATAAGAAAAAGTACCCAGCGAATAGTTCCAACCAGCCCAGACGAGGCAGTTACGTTAAGAACACTGAGACCACCAAGAATTGGTCTCAGGCTACGAAATAGGAAGAAGGCAGGCGTCGTGACAAGGTAGACGCCGAGCCAGATATCGATACAGGTTCAGAAATATCTACAGGTGATGATGTAACACCGAAGATGATAAATATAGTAGAGACGAGCGACGAATATGTGTCGACTCGATTGCTTGATGAAGAAGAAGGGGGCTCGGGGAGAAAATCCCAACTGTTACCGGCGTTTTCAG
>NW_011645904.1:3725-4906 GCF_000223845.1 Gregarina niphandrodes | reverse complement strand
TCGAAAGGTCGTCGCCAACCATGGGCACATAAGCCGCCAGCGTTGGACTTAAGTTCTGTTGGGCAGCAACCGTCGCAACCGCCGATGCTCGAAGAAGTGTACTTTAGCGACAACAACTCTTCACCGCGTCCACGTCAGGGCCGGAAGACCATCACTATTGATCAGTGGGCTAATATGACTACTTAGCCGGTGACCCTGCCCACATGTTACGACAACTACCCGGTGTGGCTGTGTCACCTGAGAAGGCGTTTGAGACGCGAAATAAGATCATGCGCAAGGCCCTAGTGGACCCTGAGATTGATAACACAGACAAACTGGTGATAAGAGTCAATCAACAAATTGATAAAGGACTAATCACGCACGAGTTATCAACTAACATTATTACGAGCTGTGTAATGTACGGCAAGGAAGGCACGATGCGGCGTATCGAATCGGGTACAATACTGAAGCCCATTAACGTAAACCTCAGTTCACGAAAGAAACCCGAACCGCAAATCGAAGCCACACACAACCCACGTCTAACTACAACTCGAATGCGTCAAAGAAGAAGAACCAACAACCGAATCAGAACCAGATCGACGGGCCAGCTATTCCAGGCCGACGGAAACTACGAAGAACTGGACCCAAGGGACTAAATAGGAGATTGGCGGGCGTCCGGTTAAGGTGGATGGTTGGCCATCAAGCAATTCAGGTTCTAGTACGCGCACATCAGCGCGCGGTGATGAAGATTCGAGTTGACACTCGTTTCTGGTGGTGTGCCTTTTGCTTGACTATAGCAATCCTCACCGACACGGAAGACGCTGCCGCAATAGCTGAGCTGGGAGAGCGCAAGACTGAAGATCTTGAAGTCCCGTGTTCGATCCACGGTTGCGGCAATATCCTGCAGTCCGTTTTTGTTCACACGCTCCAAAGTTAGCGCGTGTCTCTGGTTCTTGGCTGGTGTGTGTTACGCTTGGTGCGGCAACAAGTCAACTCGCACTTCCTATTCCTGCCACCCCGATGTTCGTGGTCACAGCGTGGACGAACTTACTCTTTTTTAAGCACGTCTGTCCTCTCTCAATTTCAGCGATTGGTCGAGCGCGGGATCGAACCGTGGACTTTCAGTTTATTAGACTGACGCTTTTTTCCCTTGGGGTGAAAGTGTCGATACCTGCATAAGAGCACTGTCTCAACTTCGGTGA
>NW_011645904.1:3136-3705 GCF_000223845.1 Gregarina niphandrodes | reverse complement strand
GCGGTGATGAAGATTCGAGTTGACACTCGTTTCTGGTGGTGTGCCTTTTGCTTGACTATAGCAATCCTCACCGACACGGAAGACGCTGCCGCAATAGCTGAGCTGGGAGAGCGCAAGACTGAAGATCTTGAAGTCCCGTGTTCGATCCACGGTTGCGGCAATATCCTGCAGTCCGTTTTTGTTCACACGCTCCAAAGTTAGCGCGTGTCTCTGGTTCTTGGCTGGTGTGTGTTACGCTTGGTGCGGCAACAAGTCAACTCGCACTTCCTATTCCTGCCACCCCGATGTTCGTGGTCACAGCGTGGACGAACTTACTCTTTTTTAAGCACGTCTGTCCTCTCTCAATTTCAGCGATTGGTCGAGCGCGGGATCGAACCGTGGACTTTCAGTTTATTAGACTGACGCTTTTTTTCCCTTGGGGTGAAAGTGTCGATACCTGCATAAGAGCACTGTCTCAACTTCGGTGACTGGCCGAGCGGGGTCCATTTTCCCTCAGGTCTCCGCTGCATGACATTACGATCGTCATACCTTTCCTTCACCGCATCCCCACTTAAATCCCCCAATGTTGA
>NW_011645904.1:2484-3116 GCF_000223845.1 Gregarina niphandrodes | reverse complement strand
AGAAGTTGAAGACGTTGGTACGTCTCTTCGATTGGAGAAGAAAAAGGGGGGCTCCTTCTCGTTTCTGGTGGTGTGCCTTTTGCTTGACTATAGCAATCCTCACCGACGCGGAAGACGCTGCCGCAATAGCTCAGTTGGGAGAGCGCAAGACTGAAGATCTTGAAGTCCCGTGTTCGATCCACGGTTGCGGCAATATCTTGCAGTCCGTTTTTGTTCACACGCCCCAAAGTTAGCGCGTGTCTCTGGTTCTTGGCTGGTGTGTGTTACGCTTGGTGCGGCAACAAGTCAACTCGCACTTCCTATTCCTGCCACCCCGATGTTCGTGGTCACAGCGTGGACGAACTTACTCTTTTTTAAGCACGTCTGTCCTCTCTCAATTTCAGCGATTGGTCGAGCGCGGGATCGAACCCTGGACTTTTAGTTTATTAGACTGTCCATTTTCCCTCAGGTCTCCACTGCATGACATTACGATCGTCATACCTTTCCTTCACCACATCCCCACTTAAATCCCCCAATGTTGATAGCTCTTCATTGCCTTACCAATTACCCCCCCAAGGAGGTGTCCCTCGACCCTCTGGCGGGTCCGATTTCTTCCTAAAATTCCCCCCTTGCTAACTGCCGACCAATGGTAC
>NW_011645904.1:2111-2464 GCF_000223845.1 Gregarina niphandrodes | reverse complement strand
GTCCTCTCTCGATTTCAGTGATTGGTCGAGCGCGGGATCGAACCGTGGACTTTCAGTTTATTGCACTGACGCTCTAACCTACTGAGCTACACGACCGCCAATCCTTGGGGGTGAAAGCGTCGATACCTGCATAAAAGCACTGTCTCAACTTCGGTGACTGGCCGAGCGGGGCCCATTTTCCCCCATGTCTCCACTGCATGACATTACGATCGTCATACCTTTCCTTCACCGCATCCCCATTAAATCCCCCAATGTTGATAATTCTTCATTACCTTACCAATTACCCCCCAAGGAGGTGTCCCTCGACCCTCTGGCATATCCGACTTCTTCCTAGGATTCCCAGCTCATACGAG
>NW_011645904.1:1311-2091 GCF_000223845.1 Gregarina niphandrodes | reverse complement strand
TTCTTGCAATCCATTTTAGTTCACACGCACCTAAGTAGCGTGTTGGTGTGGCAACAAGTCAATTCACACTTCCTATTTCTACCACCCCAGCATGCATAACCACAACATAGCTCTTTTTACACGAGCTTACTCTTTTTTATGCGCAGACGTCCTCCCTCGATTTCAGCGATTGGTCGAGCGCGGGATCGAACCGTGGACTTTCAGTTTATTGTACTGACGCTCTAACCTACTGAGCTACACGACCGCCAATCCTTGGGGGTGAAAGCGTCGATACCTGCATAAAAGCACTGTCTCAACTTCGGTGACTGGCCGAGCGGGGCCCATTTTCCCTCATGTCTCCACTGCATGACATTACGATCGTCATACCTTTCCTTCCCCCGCATCCCCATTAAATCCCCCGGTGTTGATAATTCTTCATTACCTTACCAATTACCCCCCAAGGAGGTGTCCCTCGACCCTCTGGCGTATCCGACTTCTTCCTAGGATTCCCAGCTCATACGAGTCGCGTGTCCAGCACAACCGGATTCTCGTGAACAGCACTTACCCAATATTTGGCCAACTCAACCTCGGGCAGGGCTCGAACATTTCACGTCCCTAAAGCTTTGCGGTCCGTCTTCGTGGCGAACCGGCGATCGCATCAATAGTCCAAGGGTAGGATTTGAGCCTTCCAAGCTTAAAATCCGGGTTCGAGTCCCGGTTGATGCAGCTCGCACGGTGATACCCGTAAACCCTAGCTACGTGGCTTTCAGCACACTCCGCACCATTTGGGGGTCGTGGAAG
>NW_011645904.1:483-1291 GCF_000223845.1 Gregarina niphandrodes | reverse complement strand
GTCGATACCTGCATAAAAAGCACTGTCTCAACTTCGGTGACTGGCCGAGCGGAATCCATTGTCCCTCATGTCTCCATGACATTACGATCGTCATACCTTTCCTTCACCGCATCCCCACTTAAATCCCCCGGTGTTGATAACGCTTCATTACCTCACCAATTACCCCCCAAGGAGGTGTCCCTCGACCCTCTGGCGTATCCGACTTCTTCCTAGGATTCCCAGCTCATACGAGTCGCGTGTCCAGCACAACCGGATTCTCGTGAACAGCACTTACCCAATATTTGGCCAACTCAACCTCGGGCAGGGCTCGAACATTTCACGTCCCTAAAGCTTTGCGGTCCGTCTTCGTGACGAACCGGCGATCGCATCAATAGTCCAAGGGTAGGATTTGAGCCTTCCAAACTTAAAATCCGGGTTCGAGTCCCAGTTGATGCAGCTCGCACGGTGATACCCGTAAACCCTAGCAGCGTGGCTTTCAGCATGCTCCGCTACCATTTGGGGGTCATAAAAGGCGTCTCCTGCCACACTTGTGTGCGAGTGCGGACCTTGTTGTGGTGAGTGACGCGAGGGCAGACGACGTTCCGAAGTGTGGAGACAAAAGATGATGGTCATTCCGTGGATTCGAACCCCCCATCATTCTTGAGTCGCCCAGAATCGGCAGGCGGCTAAGATGGTCGGATCGGCAGCCGTCGGACCATGGGCGCTCTCTCACAGGGCTTTGGAGGCATTTAACTTGCTGACAATTGGCTTAGGTAGTCTCAAGCCCCACCGGGACCATTGAGACGGTGGACACAATCCACATAACAAC
>NW_011645904.1:0-463 GCF_000223845.1 Gregarina niphandrodes | reverse complement strand
GCTCCTGCCAAAAACGGTAGAGCGCCTGACTGCAGGCAAACATCAGGTAGTCGTGGTTCGATTCCGTCCCACGGAACTCACCGTGACGGGAGTTCGGGCCCCGCCCTCGGTTGTGATGATCCTTCGGTTCAGTGAAAGTGGCGGATGCGAGATCAACAGTTTCTCAGTCGGTCGAGCCCGCGTTAGACCTGCGGTGACCCAGGTTTTGTCCCGGTAGCTAACGGGATGGCGTCCTGAATTGCTCGTAAATTGCTGAATTATTGTGGTGAGTGACGCGAGGGCAGACGACGTTCCGAAGTGTGGAGGCAAAAGATGATGGTCATTCCGTGGATTCGAACCCCCCATCATTCTTGAGTCGCCCAGAATCGGCAGGCGGCTAAGATGGTCGGATCGGCAGCCGTCGGACCATGGGCGCTCTCTCACAGGGCTTTGGAGGCATTTAACTTGCTGACAATTGGCTTAG
>NW_011645903.1:1446-5106 GCF_000223845.1 Gregarina niphandrodes | reverse complement strand
AACAGTCGGATTTGTTTGAAATTCCTTCTGATCACCTGATTCCCTTGTTGCAGTAAAACCTCATTTCTAGAATAATCCACGCCTACAATAAGTATTGGTTCAGAGAATTGGGTGTCGTGCTTCGCATGCGGGAAGATACGAGCACATGCCATCATGCCAACAACAGGATTAAAGTTGATATGCGCCATCTTCTCGTCCAATTCGCTCTGGAGTTGTTTCATACGCTGGTCGGCTCGCCGTCTGATCTCGTTGGTTTCCATGACGTGTTGTTCATTGTCCTTTAGCAAGTCCACAGTAATTCCAGTCTGTTGGGGTGTTTGCCGACCGAAAAGCAGTGCAGCTGGAGAGAAACCCAGACTTTCATGATGCGTCAGGTTATATTGTTGCACCAGAAGTTTCAGTTGGAATGGCCAGGTACGCGGTAGTTCCTCCGGGGTCCTAAAGAAGTTGTTAAGATGTCGATTGATAATCTCAACTGGGGCTCTTGCTTGTGGGAATCCAGGAGCGTTGTGAGTCCACGATATTTTCAAACGCGAGGTCATATCCCGTGTATACCGGGAATGGAAAATTGTTGCGTTATCAGATATGATTCGTTCAGGGACTGTGAATGGTAAGAACCATTTTTGGAGTAATGCTTCCCAGAGTAAGGAAGACGTGAATGGTTGGGTAATGATGGAGATTTGCCAATATCGTGAGGCTACATCCAGGAGATTGAGGATGTAGCTCGGGTTCCGTCCAGGTCTTCTTACAGGTCCATATACGTCTATCATGAGCATGCTTAAAGGTTCGGTAGCTCGGACATGTAGTGGAAGCCCTTGACGGGAGTCGTGTCGGGCCTTCGTCCGTATACATTCCGGACACGTCTTCACGAACTGAGATACCTGCTCGTGCATCTTAGGCCAATAGTATGCGCCACTCAAAGATCGGTACGTTTTCGTCGTTCCGAGATGGAGCCCATTTGGTGAGTGGAAGTCATCCAAAGTATTATTCCGTAGGTCACGTGGGACGAAACACCTTTTTCCTTCCCAGTAGCATCCGTCGTGTTTCTCGAGAACGCCTTGTATCCGAAGTTGTTCAGCTTCCACGTCTTCATTTGAGTGCTCCTTGATCGTTTCTAAGTCAAGTGAGGAATATTTGTGAATCCGAGTGCCGGTGTGTAGTGTGATCGGTGGATGTTCAAGTGCAGGTAATGATAAATAAGGGTGTGTATCTTCTTCAATAGATTTAGTAGTATCATCTAGTTCCACGTGCCTGCTCAAGTAGTCCGCTACTTGGTTCTCCTTCCCCTTTCTGTAAATAATCTGTAAATCAAATTCATCTAATGAGGAGTTCCAGCGTGCTATACGGCCCTTGTCACAATTTCGCATCCAACGGAGGGATTCATGATCCGTTCGAATCGTAATGTTGCGTCCTAGGAGAAGTTGTCGGAAATGTCGAAGGGCCCAGACTATTGCAAAGGCTTCGAGTTCCCGTATTGGCCACTTGGCTTCTTGTTTAGTGAATGCGTGGGAGGCGTACGCCACAGGAAAGAGGTCGTTGTCCTTTTGGAGATATAGACAGGCTCCGATACCTCGCTGCGATGCGTCGGTATCTAGAACAATCGGACTGTCGCTGTCAATCGGGTGCAAATTCGGAAGTTGTGTCAGCACTTCCTTCAAGTGACTCCACGCCTTAAGTTCTTTTTCTCCGAAACCCCACTCTGGTTGGTGTAGTGTTGTGTACAGTGGTTGTGCAATTTCGGCGTATCGCGGAATAAACCTCCTAAAACAATTAGCCAAGCCAAGGAAGCTGTGAAGGTCAGCCTTGGATAGCGGAGGTCGTTGAGCTTGCATAGCTTCGACGTGTCGTGGGTGTAGTACTATCGATTTATAAGCGATCTTGTGTCCGAGGAAATCAAGCTCCTTTTGTGGTTCTAATACTGACTTGTCGTAATTGATAGCGAACCTTTTTTGGGTTAGGGTTTCTACAATGGCTCTTATCCGATCAGCGCATTCCTCTTCGGTGGCACCGATAGTTGCGATGTCGTCGACATATGGGAAAGCCCATGGGAGATCTTTGAGCACTTGATCTATGGTCTGTTGGAAAAGTGCCGGAGCTACTTTTAGACCGAAAGGTAGTCGTGTGTATTCATAAAGACCCCTCACTCCATAGAAGGCAGTCAGTTGCCTGCTTTGTGCTGTCAGTGGAAGTTGCCAAAAAGATTTGGTCAAGTCCACTTTAGCAAAATACTTGCCTTGTGCGAGTAATTGCAGCATTTCCTCCATATTCGGTAAGGGGTAGCTGTTTCCTTTTAGTAGAGTGTTGAGCGGGATATAGTTACCGCAGATTCTGACTGGTTTGTCCGGATGGAATACTAACCGAGGTCGGAAAGCCCACGGTGAACTAGACTGAGTTATAATGCCTTGCTTGAGCATATCTTGTATTGCTTCGTCAGCTTTGTCTCTAATTCCGGCTGGAAAGACATAAGGCTTGGTCACAATTGGTTTGGTGTTAGCGTCAAGTAATTCTAAGTCAACAGGCTTGACATTAGCCGCTGGAATCGTTTGTTTCGGCAAGGGAATGTGATCGTCTTTACGGCCTGCTGGGGTCTTGAAATCCCAAGTTATGCCCCATTGGTCGAGTTGTGGTAACCCGACTAATATGGGGACGGGCAATTGTGGGGTTACCCAGCATGTGAAGCGCGAAGTAGTGTTATCGGGCAACGTTGCATTGAGGTTGACGTACCCTACGATGGTTATTTGCTGTCCATTCGCGTCACGAATATTCGGCGGTGGGGTGCGGTCCTTGAGTATTCGCAATCCTGATGTCAGTCTAGCCAGGTTAATATCGCTCCCCGTGTCTAGTAGTGCTACTCCCAGGTCTGTCCGAATCAGCGGTAGGTTCCTCTGAGGGGCGAAAATACTTGAGTGCTAGGGCTTTATGGGTATTCTTCTGTGCAAAGCACATTTCGTCATTGTGATAACCTTCGCCATGTATGGAACACGTTAGTTTGGGCCGGTTCGCGTAGTTGTTATGGTAGTGTCTGTTCGGGTACTTGCTGGTCTGAGAAGTTCGTCGGTGGTTGTGTCCCGTGATTGAGTGTTGTCGTTGATCATTGTAGCGGGGGGAGTGTGGTGTTGGCCGCGGTGAATGCTTAGTGTTGTCAAGATCGCAATTTGCTAGACGATCTTGGCGCGTTGTTGCCAAAAGAGACAAATGTTCTACAAAGCTATCGGCATCGTCGGTCATGAGTAATAGGTTGCGTGCCCATGCTGGGAGACGTTCAGAATATCGAAATATCACGTTGTCAACGTGAGATCCCGAGTCCACATTCATTCGCCGGCATATAGTTTTGAGCACGGCAATCAAGTTGGTGAGGTCATTGTGGGCTGCACTCAAATTGGTGGTCGAGATTTTCATGACCTTTTCGATGCAGTGGTGAAGTGCCCGTGACTTCTTGAATCTGTGGTTCATATAATGTTGGTGGGCATCCTCTAAAGATGTTATGTTCGTAGGGGTCGCATATGCTTGTCGCATTTTTTTTCAGTAGCATCTGTCTGGATGTGTCCCCGTATTTGGCCATCAAGTTTGTGAACCATTCGTCGCAGGCCAATTCCGTATCCGGAATTGGTTCTAATTTGATATGTGCTTCAGCCAACGTTTCATTAGCCAGGCTTTGTT
>NW_011645903.1:444-1426 GCF_000223845.1 Gregarina niphandrodes | reverse complement strand
TCTCTGCATCTGGTCTATGAAACGAGTCGGTCTCTCGCAGGGTTTCGTTCGAAATTGCCTCAGAGTCAATTATTGGCAACAGTCGGATTTGTTTGAAATTCCTTCTGATCACCTGATTCCCTTGTTGCAGTAAAACCTCATTTCTAGAATAATCCACGCCTACAATAAGTATTGGTTCAGAGAATTGGGTGTCGTGCTTCGCATGCGGGAAGATACGAGCACATGCCATCATGCCAACAACAGGATTAAAGTTGATATGCGCCATCTTCTCGTCCAATTCGCTCTGGAGTTGTTTCATACGCTGGTCGGCTCGCCGATCTTGGCGCGTTGTTGCCAAAAGAGACAAATGTTCTACAAAGCTATCGGCATCGTCGGTCATGAGTAATAGGTTGCGTGCCCATGCTGGGAGACGTTCAGAATATCGAAATATCACGTTGTCAACGTGAGATCCCGAGTCCACATTCATTCGCCGGCATATAGTTTTGAGCACGGCAATCAAGTTGGTGAGGTCATTGTGGGCTGCACTCAAATTGGTGGTCGAGATTTTCATGACCTTTTCGATGCAGTGGTGAAGTGCCCGTGACTTCTTGAATCTGTGGTTCATATAATGTTGGTGGGCATCCTCTAAAGATGTTATGTTCGTAGGGGTCGCATATGCTTGTCGCATTTTTTTTAGTAGCATCTGTCTGGATGTGTCCCCGTATTTGGCCATCAAGTTTGTGAACCATTCGTCGCAGGCCAATTCCGTATCCGGAATTGGTTCTAATTTGATATGTGCTTCAGCCAACGTTTCATTAGCCAGGCTTTGTTGGTTGTTCGCAAAGTGGTACTGGTTGGTCACCATTGCTTGCAGCAATTCGTGCTGTTGCTTCATCATCGCCGCTATGATGTCTTTGAAGTCTGTCATGTCGTTTTGAGCTGTCGCCATGTTTTGTTAAGGGCTACTAGTCCGGTCTCAAGAAGTAGTGTGTTTGTACACACA
>NW_011645903.1:0-424 GCF_000223845.1 Gregarina niphandrodes | reverse complement strand
AGTAGCATCTGTCTGGATGTGTCCCCGTATTTGGCCATCAAGTTTGTGAACCATTCGTCGCAGGCCAATTCCGTATCCGGAATTGGTTCTAATTTGATATGTGCTTCAGCCAACGTTTCATTAGCCAGGCTTTGTTGGTTGTTCGCAAAGTGGTACTGGTTGGTCACCATTGCTTGCAGCAATTCGTGCTGTTGCTTCATCATCGCCGCTATGATGTCTTTGAAGTCTGTCATGTCGTTTTGAGCTGTCGCCATGTTTTGTTAAGGGCTACTAGTCCGGTCTCAAAAAGTGTGTGTTTGTACACACACGGTATCTATAAGGCTATTTCACATTAAAGAAGACTGTCCGCGCCGGCAGCGAGACATGGCCTCCTTAGAGAAGACTGTACTCACACTGTAATGGTAGCGCCCTCTCCCCGGGACCC
>NW_011645902.1:0-5116 GCF_000223845.1 Gregarina niphandrodes | reverse complement strand
AACTTTATTCAGAAAATAGGAGGACAGAATTTTGGGGGGGATAAACAGATAAATCACTCTTTTTGACAGTAACAATGCCCTCGAGCCCTCGGTAAAAATTACGGTTGCTTTGCGTTGCTTGTCCCCAAAACGATAATGAACGAGGTCGCATGATCCATCGGGCCCAAATGACATTTCAGCATACCCTCCACCGATCCTGCAAACAGCCACCAGTCGGCGGTAGTTGAGGCTGGCTGTGTTTACTGACATGCGAGGAAGGAGTGTTTTCGAAGCCCCGAAGTTTCGGATGTGCGGTTTGGAAACAAAGAAATTGGAATTCGGAAAGGCCACTGGAATTCGGCAGAACAACAAAAGAAGAGCGTGGCAGTAGGGAGTGGGCGAGAGTGGGAAGGGTAGTCCTTGACCGTGCGTCCCGAAGAAAAGAAGGAGTAATAATGCAAAAGGGGCCTTGATTGCGAAAGGCAATCACATACTGTTCCACCATTTAACGAAAGGTTGAATGTTAAGCAACTTCCGAACTACCACGGCAGAACGCCGAAGACTATCAAACAGATACAGATCTACCGAGCCTGGACCAAGACGCTGCTAGACCAAGGCAAATTACGACAACTACCAGACAAACCCAACTTTACGCTACCACCACGTATAGTGAAGGGCCGTGTTACTCATGACTGTAGGCCACTATTACCATTCATTACAACCGATGGCCGATTCCCTAATATCCCGAGCTGCTGGCCACTAGTCACATGGGCCTTTACTGCCTTTACTGAAAGAGTAAAGTGTGACCAAGGTATCACGGGCGTATGTCCACGAAAGATCACGAACTAAGTACCGCTGGTTACAGCCTCTGCTAACTGAACTGCACCCAAGTTTACGCACGCTACCAACTCGAGTGGTAAAAGACCGCATGACTGTCGACCGCTACTACCGTACATAGATGACGGTGGCAGATTCCCAAATATACAAAGCTGCTTGGGGTGCACAGCAGTTCACGCAAATATAATGAAAGCTGCACAGACGCTATAAGCATACGCTATCAACAACGAATCGTAAGTAAACTGAGGGTAAAAGATGGCGAGATCTTCAGGATCTACTGTAACTGTTTTCGAAGTTGACCGTCTATACGATACACAACGCAACCAAACAAACCATTAAGGCTTTACATAGATACCAACAATGTGGCGGTCGGACTTACTTTCTCTCAAGGAGCGAACGTACTAATGACACAGGTGGCTACATGATATTAAAGAAGCACGTGACTCAAATAAAAGATTACGTTCGCACTGTACGCAAACCACTGCTTGTTTTTACGGATGACGCTGAATCAACACAGCGCTGAATAAACCAGACGCTGACGACAAAGGCGATACGTACTACTTCGCAAATAAGATACTGAGACTACTAAAAACTACAGACACCAAGACGTCATACTACCATATCCACGGCGAGTTTAATCCCGCCGATATACCAAGTCGACAACTTACGGCCAATTTAAAAATAGACAGGAAAAGACACACGATCGATTATGGGCGAACTACAAGTTCTGTCACACACACGACAACACACATGACAACTCGCACATACCGAACTACATCACTCGCCCACAATGGCCAACACAAAGTAATGCCCGCAAGAGACCTCCGGACGAGGACATAGAAATAGGGAGACGCCGTCTCCGCTATGAAACATATAAGTGAAACAAATAAGTCTAATCTAACAATTCTTGCGCACAATTATTGACTGATAAATTTTGTACAGTACCAACTATGATTGGAGCCGACTGTCGCTCGATACTTGCTGCCACTTACACCGCCTCAGCCACTGACCTCAGCCACTGACCTCAGCCACTGATAAGGTCCAACTACTAGCTCGATCACAATGTTATGAAGCAATGTGTTCGAGGAGTTCATCAATCGACTGCAATAGCTACTTAAGTTTATCGACCATTCGACGTGGAGCGGCGCCTCTGGGAGCGGCGCCTCTGGGAGCGGCGCCTCTGTCATTGAAGCACATCCGCACATGTCCACAATGAGGGACTCAAACAACATGTTTCTGCCAAACGCAGCAAAAAGGCTGGCAGGGGATAGAACGAAATATTACAACGCTGATTGCGTGCACCGTTCCCACTTGCAATGCTTGCGGTGAGTCCTGGGGCGATGGTGAATAGATTGACAAAAGCAATGGCAGGCCATAAGTGGGCCAATGTGATCGACAGAGTTGACGATGGGATGGTCTTGCTCGGTGGAGTGCATCCGAACCTGGGTAAGTTGTTGCTTTGGCTTAGCACTCACAGAAGTTTCTACTTCCACCCACATTTCACAGGATTCTCCACAATCAATCAGATATTCCGCTAAGATTGCTGGGATTAGCTCTAATGAGTTCGCGAAATTGCCGATGGAATATTTGTCATTAATGAGCAAGGTCATTAATGAGCAAGGTATGAGAGTGGCTGAAGGATACTTGAACAGAAAGAAGAACTGTTGTGCTACAGAACCCAAAAAAAGATTGGGTGGAAATGGACGATAATATTGTGACACGTTCCTAGAATGGAACAAAGCAAGCGGCGGAGTTACAAGTCTAGAGGAGCATGTGGCTATCATAGATGATGGCATCAAGAAGCGCGGATGGGAAGGTCAAGATCCGAGCAACACAAAGTGGCGAGAATGGTCGGAGGAAGAAACAAAGGCGGGATGTCTGCTGCCGGACATGAGGTTATGGACTGAGGAAAAATTGATCCCGTACAGGTATGATCGATGCAACTTTGAACTGAAGGTTACAAAAAAAAAAAAAAAATTGGTAAAATTAAGGTAGGAGTAATGATGGCAGTAGGCAAAGGTTTCGCGTGGACGGTGGCGGTTGACGGGACGGCCTGCGTCGGGAAGTCAACGCTTCTGTCCCGGATGCAGGAAGAAGGATACACCGTGGTCGTGGGAGACTACGCGGAGGATTGTGGGAGGTACCCGCTATTCCGCGGCAAGGCCCAGCATAAATTCCTGGAATTGGCTTGTTTCAGCCATCAGTGGGGGAAGCTGCAGCCGAACCACGTCCACGACCGGATGACCCTCCGGGCCTCATCCAGGGTACGCTCACCGGCCATGACGTCCACGATGAGCGCGTACGTCAAGGCACTCATCTTGGACGTCATGGCCGGCGAGCGTACCCTGGAGGAGGCCCGGAGGGTCATCCGGGAGACGCCGGCGGGTGTCTGGGCACCCCTGTCAGGGATCCGGACCATCATCCTGCTGGAGGACGACGCGGAGGGAGCCGTAATTTGTTATCGTTTGCTTGTCCATGCCGTCTGTCTTTAACTCTGCTTTTCGCGTTTCTACTGTTGTTTTGGTTACTACTCTGTAATTTGTTATCATTCGCTTGTCCATGCAGTCTGTCTTTAGCTCTCCCTGTCACGTTTCTGCTGTTGTTTTGGGTTCCTACTCTGCGTCTCCCCAAAAAAGCCCCTTTTTTACCCCCAAAAAAACCCCTGCTATCTGTTACGTCGTTTGGGGGGGGGGGGGAATGGCGCCAGCTTTCACTTCTGACACATTAAGCCGTCGCGCGGAAAGTGAGATTGCGGTGGTCGGTAAGGACCAGGGTGGGTCTTAGTCGTATGTAAGTGTTCTACTTGGTCACAAAGTACTTGACCGTATTCGATCACTCTCAACCTGCTATCGTTGACCTGACCCAATATCGCTCCTGACTGGCGTCGGTATTTAGTACAAGCTGCGCTTCCGGGTGGAGAGCCACCAAGTAATCAGCATTGACGAGGTCCTCGATTACCTGTCGCATTGCTACTTCGTGGGAGTCTCTGGGTCTTTTGGCTGTTCATGAGCTCCTGTAAGGGCTGGACCTTGTCGGAGTACCCTGGGAGTCCTTTCCAGGCCGGGGCTTGATGCCGCACTTCCCTACGACATGACCAATCAGGGGGATTTCCTCGCCGAGCCACTCACATTTGGCCAGCTTCAAGAAGAAGCCATTGCCGATGCAGATTCGCATCACCTACAGATTCGCATCACCTACAGATTCGCATCACCTTATTTAGGAGTTCAAGGCATTCCTGTCCGCTATCAGCGTAAATGACTACATCGTCAATATAGCATTCGACGCCCTGGCCTAGAAGCGCATCAAAGCTTGATTCATTGCTCTTTGATACTCTCCCGGCGAGGTTTTGATGCCGAAGGGCACAACGTTGAATTCGAACAGTCCCCAAAGAACGCGGCGGGGTGTTTTGCTTACACGCTTCGCTGATGGTGGTGTTTCGGTTGCAGTCAAGAACAATATAGCAGGAATGGCCGGACGCCTTTTGGGGGTTAGCGAGGTGCGAGGGCCTAACAGCATGAGTGTGCTGGTAAGGGTGTGCCGACTCGGGTGCCGGGTGCTCCTGAGGATGGGCACCCTCGGCCACGTCGAGGCGGGTTGTTACTGCTATCGAGCGCTCGCTAGTAGTCATGTTCCCCGTAAAAATCCCTTTTTACTCACCCTCGTCCGTTACGTGCGGGCGTGTTCTGTGACAGCGCCTCGCAAGGGTAGACCGGGGTCCTGGCATACCCTTGGAACAGTTCATTTCGGACATAGCGCGTCTTCTCTTTCCGACGTCGACATATGCCATGGAGGCATACGTCGCGGCGCTGACGGTCTTGCCGAGCGACTTCGTGCAGCTCTCCGACGTATTATTAGCTAGAATTGCCCGCTATGTGAGACTAGCGCGTAGAGGGGTCTCACGGAGACAATAATCCGCGCAGGGCTCTACATGCGTATTAGGCGCGCCGCGTCACCCGCGGACGTGGTATACGAATATGTCGGTCAGGGGAAAGTCACTCCTAGACGTAGTTGACAGCGTGTGCATCAACCTCGAAGCACAGACGCGTGTCTTGGCCGTTATAAACCCGGCAGTAAACGTCCAACAATCGCCCGTAGAGCAACCATCGGAGATGGTTGAAAAAGAACAGCTAGGCGAGGTGCAAGTCGGCTCACCTGTATGCGCCACCTGCGGAGGGTACCCTCACCCACGCAACGGCGTATGTCCAGCACGCGACTCAATATGCCTCAATTGCGGCAAACGCGGTCACTGGGCCAGAATGTGCCCCACTCGGTACTACAAGGATAGTTATGGACGTCCCAT
>NW_011645901.1:5798-6530 GCF_000223845.1 Gregarina niphandrodes | reverse complement strand
CGTCACCCAGTGTCCGACAACAGCCCATCGTGGACTGTGGTTGCCGTATCATTCACGGACGCCAACACCACTAGGATACGAAGCAAAAGTTTGGGGAGAAATGATTGCACCAACACACATCACCCAATTGGCGCAAGTCACAAATGTGGTGGTCCGACAGCTACCGAGTGGCGAAGACACCCGATCGAACGTGGTCTAGGCAGCACAACGTTGCGCCCTAATCATCAGACGGTGCAGACAAGGTGCAAACCTTTTCGATGGGGCGAGCTGCCTTGTGTGGGCGCCAACTTTGTTGCCGCCAAACTGCAGGTAAGATCCCCGCCGATACCGACCGCACCCTTCCCGCGCCCATCAGACTAATCACCACAAACGTTGCGGACAAGATTGCACCAGTAGTTTAGGGGGTTGAATTTAAGCTTCCCAAGCTTAAAGCCCGGGTTCGAGTCCCGGCTGGTACAATAGAGATGCTCGACTGTTGCCGTTTGTGGATATGACAGCTTATTGGCTTGGGGTCGTCGTCACGCCAATGGAGTGGGGACAGTTCGTTGGTCTGTGTGTACGAAGACAGACGGACGACGGCACATGATTGGTCTTGGGTCAGAGGGGCGCCAACTTCATGTGCTGCGTCAAATGCTGGGTCTTGTTGATGGCAGATTTGCGAAAACGCGTGCAGTTGCCTGCGTGTCGATCTCAAATCCTTGGTTTTCGGTTTTTCTTTTTTTCTCCGCCTCA
>NW_011645901.1:4436-5185 GCF_000223845.1 Gregarina niphandrodes | reverse complement strand
CCTCACCCAGCTCTCTTTCAAGCAAGGTATGGTGCGATCGGGAGTAATGGCAGGAGAGGGAATCGAACTTCACGGTGAAGCCGTCGCAGACATTGTGGTCGTCTCTCACCCCACTAGGCTACCGAGGGGGTCTAGTCGGTTGTTGGTGCCATCTCTTCGGAAATATTCGAGGGAAAGCAGTTCACGCCTGCCAAATTGAGGGACTCTTGACGGCGACCGTAAAGCCGAGCCGTAATGTCAAGAGTCGTGAGTCCTGACCGTCTTGATTTCGGAAGGCCGAGTTCCTATGAAGGCAATCATTTCGGTTTCTTCTCTGCTCGAACTAGCCGCGCGGGTCGGCTGATGGCTGTCGGACCTGGTACGTTTGGGAGTTTTGGGGTGGAGTGGGACTCGAACCACTGTATTCTAGGTCGTCGCAGATATTGTGGTCAGCGCTCACCCCACTGGGCTACAGAAGCAACCTTATCAGTTTTTTACCATCCGGACTATCTGTGTGGGTCGGATCGGTAGCTGCCGGACCAAGCTGAGCGTGTTGGGTATGTGACACACAGTGTGGCGGTATGGTGGTTTGTGGTTATTATAGTAGGTCGCGCATGGAATCGAACCCTGATTCGGAGATTCAGTGTCATCAATGCTAACCATTGCATCAGTTTCTTTATTATCTGGACTATCTGTGTGGGTCGGATCGGTAGCTGCCGGACCAGGCTGAGCACGTCGGGTATGTGACGCACGGTGTGGCGGTACGATGG
>NW_011645901.1:3566-4176 GCF_000223845.1 Gregarina niphandrodes | reverse complement strand
TTTATTAGTAGGTCGCGCAGGGAATCGAACCCTGATCGGGAGATTCAGAGTCTCCAGTGGTAACCATTGCACCAAGCTGAGCACGACGGACACGTGACGCACGGTGTGGCGGTATGATGGTTGGTGGTTATTAGTAGGTCGCGCAGGGAATCGAACCCTGATCGGGAGATTCAGAGTCTCCAGTGCTAACCATTGCACCACGCCACCATTCATGAAGGGACCCCGAAGATTCCTTCATTGCTACGTGTTCCTCCAGGGCTGAACCAGAGCCTCAAAAAAGAAGACCCCCCTCCCGAGACGTCATCAAAGTCCAAGTCGGCCCCCAAGGGTCAAAATCTGCCCCCCTTGTGTCGCGTGCGTAGCGTGACGACTGTAAGGCTTAACAGTCTAATGGTAGGTTCGTAAATTGCAATCAAAAAGACGCCGGTTCGAGTTCTGCCTTCCGCCCTTCGGACAGACTGCCGCTTACTCCTCGTCATTCTTCCAGCCGGCCCATAATCGGTTATTTGGGGAGGTTCCCACTCGAACAATTCGTAATTACGACATATATTGCCGCGCTGGTAGCGCAGTCCGTAACGGAGCGGGGCACATCTTTTAGTTCAACTGATTC
>NW_011645901.1:2545-3546 GCF_000223845.1 Gregarina niphandrodes | reverse complement strand
TCCCGAGTCCGTGACTTCGATGCGCTTGCGAGGCTTAAACCGTCGACTGCAAGATTAAGAGTCCGAAGGGACTCCGAAGATTTCTTCATTGCTACGTGTTCCTCCAGGGCTGAGCCAGAGCCTCAAAAAAGAGGACCCCCCTCCCGAGACGTCATCAAAGTCCAAGTCGGCCCCCAAGGGTCAAAATCGGCCCCCTTGTGTCGCGTACGTAGCGTGACGGCTGTAAGGCTTAACAGTCTAATGGTAGGTTCGTAAATTGCAATCAAAAAGACGCCGGTTCGAGTTCTGCCTTCCGCCCTTCGGACAGACTGCCGCTCCTCGTCATTCTTCCAGCCGGCCCATAATCGGTTATTTGGGGAGGTTCCAACTCGAACAATTTGTAATTACGACGTATATTGCCGCGCTGGTAGCGCAGTCCGTAACGGAGCGGGGCACATCTTTTAGTTCAACTGATTCGCAGTGGTGAATGGTGGTAGTGGGTCGTCTTCGACCGGGGGTGGAGAATCCGGGTGGCCGTAAGATTCTCCAGCACAACCTCCATCAAGGATCGAAAAGTGGTTGAGCCCCCTGGGTCGGCGTTGTGCCGATGACGGCCTGGAGAGTGGGCAGAGGGCTTGAACCTGGCGACCGCACCAAATGAATAGACCGTTTGTGTTCTAGCGTTAGGACCCGTTTGCGCGCTAGTGGAGAGCAATGGGACGCTTGGTGCTCCTGACTGTCAGATAGGGTCCGACAGCACCACGTCTCAGCACATCACTCCAGTTAACCACTCCGTACCCCGTCCAACCCCCCAGACCAGAATCAAATGAATAACAGCACTGTAGCTTAGTGGGAGAGTGTTGGGCTCATAATCCAAAGGTCCTTCGATCGAAACGAAGCAGTGCTATTCCGTGAGACTTATGCGATCAACCATTTCGGTTTGTGGCGTTGTCAAAAGTGTCCACATCATCTTTTTCCATCCACATCAGCAGTGTCACGGACAACGGGTCCGAGTCGGCCCG
>NW_011645901.1:2060-2525 GCF_000223845.1 Gregarina niphandrodes | reverse complement strand
GGGTGGAGAATCCGGGTGGCCGTAAGATTCTCCAGCACAACCTCCATCAAGGATCGAAAAGTGGTTGAGCCCCCTGGGTCGGCGTTGTGCCGATGACGGCCTGGAGGTGGGCAGAGGGCTTGAACCTGGCGACCGCACCAAATGAATAGACCGTTTGTGTTCTAGCGTTAGGACCCGTTTGCGCGCTAGTGGAGAGCAATGGGACGCTTGGTGCTCCTGACTGTCAGATAGGGTCCGACAGCACCACGTCTCAGCACATCACTCCAGTTAACCACTCCGTACCCCGTCCAACCCCCCAGACCAGAATCAAATGAATAACAGCACTGTAGCTTAGTGGGAGAGTGTTGGGCTCATAATCCAAAGGTCCTTCGATCGAAACGAAGCAGTGCTATTCCGTGAGACTTATGCGATCAACCATTTCGGTTTGTGGCGTTGTCAAAAGTGTCCACATCATCTTTTCCATCC
>NW_011645901.1:1526-1948 GCF_000223845.1 Gregarina niphandrodes | reverse complement strand
GCGCTAGTGGAGAGCAGTGGGACGGTGGGTGCTCCTGACTGTCAGATAGGGTCCGACAGCACCATGCCTCAGCGCATCACTCCAGTTAACCACTCCGTACCCCGTCCAACCCCCCAGACCAGAATCACGAATAATAGCATTGTAGCTTAGTGGGAGAGTGTTGGGCTCATAATCCAAAGGTCCTTCGATCGAAACGAAGCAGTGCTATTCCGTGAGACTTATGCGATCAACCATTTCGGTTTGTGGCGTTGTCAAAAGTGTCCACATCATCTTTTTCCATCCACATCAGCAGTGTCACGGACAACGGGTACGAGTCGGCCCGCGGCCCGCAGATATTGTTACTTCTTCAGCGTTTGTGGTCTAGTGGTAGAATGCCTCGTTGCCATCGAGGCGACCCGGGTTCGATTCTCGGCAGACGCAAA
>NW_011645901.1:667-1451 GCF_000223845.1 Gregarina niphandrodes | reverse complement strand
GATTCGAACCAGTTACAGTCACCCTATGGGCTCGAGGAGATACGGCCATCATCGAGTAGTGCCGGTAGTCTAATGTTAGATAGCGCTGAGCTGAGTGATAAGACGCAGGTTCGAATCTTATTAATGCCGTTTTAGGTTGTGGGGATGAAAAGAAGAGAGTGAAACATCCACTGCCGGGACTCGAACCCGGGTCCAGCGAGTTCGCGAGTTGTTCGTAGGAGTGAGGCTCGGACCATCGTATTCTAGGCGGTCGCAGATATTGTGGTGGTGTGGAATCGAACCCAGGACTTCTTCCACCCTAAGGGGGAATCATACTATTAGACTAAACAGCCAACTGGGCTCAAGGTGTGACACGAACAAGGTAGTAGTTGAGTGCGGTAACTTCTCTAGTCCCCTACCAGAAGCGGCGCTTGTTGAGTACGGGGATGCCAGTGTCCCCAAAGCAGCATCTAGCGTAGTGGTAGAAGTACCAGCTGAACATCTAGAAGTACCCGGCTCCATTCCCGGCTATGCCTCCGTTACAACAACGAACCACAGCTCAGGTCCGCCCTGGTACAAGCTTTGTGTGACCATTTTGGCCTGGCTTTCTTCCAACTATTGATTCTCCTGGACTAAGTGGAGTGCCATAACAGGTAGAGCAGGAAACAGCAAACCAAGAAGAAGAACGTAGTCGCGTATGAGGGGGCAGACATGGGAAGAGATTGTGTAGCAATGAAGTGGACAGTCAACAGCAGTTGGTCGAATTGCATGCAGGCGGTAGTGTAGGCAGTAGCAAGACTCGCAG
>NW_011645901.1:0-366 GCF_000223845.1 Gregarina niphandrodes | reverse complement strand
TGAAGTGGACAGTCAACAGCAGTTGGTCGAATTGCATGCAGGCGGTTGTGTAGACAGTAGCAAGACTCGCAGTCAAGCTCTGCCCCACGTTTTTCCACCAGTTTGGTCCGGGGGTTAATTTCAGCTGCTCTGATTACCATCACGGTTTCGTAGCTCAGCCGGCAGAGCGTGTGGCTGTTAACCACAAAGTCGCAGGTTCGGTCCCTGCCGATACCGATTGCACCCCCACAGCTAACCAACTCATCCAGTGGCACGGGACGGTCTCTACATTGCGCGCACATCCACAGCTGGGACTTCAACTCGGGTCGTGCGGGTGAGAGCCGTATATCCTGGCCGCCTAGACTACAGTGGGCACAGTCTGAGAGG
>NW_011645900.1:4794-5785 GCF_000223845.1 Gregarina niphandrodes | reverse complement strand
TTATCCAAGCAGTCTACTGTTGATACGGTAGTTAATTACGTTGCAGATACTGCTACGGACGCTTTAATTGACGCTGGTAATGGGTTACTCAGGCAAGGTGTCGAGAGGGCGGCGGAGGCGTATAGGGACCGGTTACGGCCGAGGGCGAAGGAGCAGGTACGGAAGCCGTCTAAGCCTCCTCAGAAGAAGACGAAGCCGTTTGAGGGGAAGAACTGGGTTGCGCGGAAGAAGCGGTTTAGGTCGCGGGCGCAGCCGTTCTAGGGCTTTTCCTAATGTTGTTTCTTATCGCTTGTCTAATGTTATTTCTGGTATTGCTCCAGGTGGTTGGAAGCTTTGTATGGTCGATTCAGTTCGTCCTGTGCAGTTGCAGAGTTTGTGGAAATCATTTAAGGTTGTTGGTGCTAACGTTGCTGTTAAACGTCATCAACCTTCTCCTATTATATTTGATGGTTCGCAAGCTCAAGTTGCTCATCAGGAGTTATGGTGGGCGCCTTGGTCGGGTGTCGATGAACCTATGATTCATCCCAGGCAGATGGCGTCTGCTATTCTTGTTGGTGATAATTGGACTGCCAAGTATATTCGTAATTCTGTTCCTGTGAGTCAGCGTTTCCATTATGATAATCGGGATCCTAAAAAAGGTATTGAACAAGTTATTGAGTTTTTCAAGGCTGGTTCTCCTCCGTGGTTGCCTATTGATCGTGGTGATAAGGATGATGCGGGTAAGGACTCTGGTAAGTTTGCTTCTCAGCAGTCTATAGGTTATTTCTATGTTGATGGTCCGACTACTGCTAACGTTACTATTGATGTTGAGCTTAAGTTGACTATTGCTTTGAAGGGTCGTAAGTGCTTGGGTGGAAAGGTGGATAATTCTGGACCTATTAATGCTAATAATGCTGGTCAGTCTATTGGTAATGAAGACTTAGGAGATAATTTGGCTACTTCTTTTACTGATAAGGATACAGATAGATTAGACAGCTTTATATGTTTTAAT
>NW_011645900.1:4277-4774 GCF_000223845.1 Gregarina niphandrodes | reverse complement strand
GGGCGCCTTGGTCGGGTGTCGATGAGCCTATGATTCATCCCAGACAGATGGCGTCTGCTATACTTGTTGGTGATAATTGGACTGCGAAGTATATTCGTAATTCTGTTCCTGTTAGTCAGCGTTTCCATTATGATAATCGGGATCCTAAAAAAGGTATTGAACAAGTTATTGAGTTTTTCAAGGCTGGTTCTCCTCCGTGGCTTCCTATTGATCGTGGTGATAAGGATGATGCGGGTAAGGATTCTGGTAAGTTTGCTTCTCAGCAGTCTATAGGTTATTTCTATGTTGATGGTCCGACTACTGCTAAGGTTACTATTGATGTGGAGCTTAAGTTGACTATTGCTTTGAAGGGTCGTAAGTGTTTGGGTGGTAAAGTGGATAATTCTGGGCCTATTAATGCTAATAATGCTGGTCAGTCTATTGGTAATGAAGACTTGGGAGATAATTTGGCTACTTCTTTTACTGATAAGGGTACAGATAGTGTTGATTAGATAGCT
>NW_011645900.1:2875-4229 GCF_000223845.1 Gregarina niphandrodes | reverse complement strand
TCGGGTGTCGATGAGCCTATGATTCATCCCAGACAGATGGCGTCTGCTATACTTGTTGGTGATAATTGGACTGCGAAGTATATTCGTAATTCTGTTCCTGTTAGTCAGCGTTTCCATTATGATAATCGGGATCCTAAAAAAGGTATTGAACAAGTTATTGAGTTTTTCAAGGCTGGTTCTCCTCCGTGGCTTCCTATTGATCGTGGTGATAAGGATGATGCGGGTAAGGATTCTGGTAAGTTTGCTTCTCAGCAGTCTATAGGTTATTTCTATGTTGATGGTCCGACTACTGCTAAGGTTACTATTGATGTGGAGCTTAAGTTGACTATTGCTTTGAAGGGTCGTAAGTGTTTGGGTGGTAAAGTGGATAATTCTGGGCCTATTAATGCTAATAATGCTGGTCAGTCTATTGGTAATGAAGACTTGGGAGATAATTTGGCTACTTCTTTTACTGATAAGGGTACAGATAGTGTTGATTAGATAGCTTTATATGTTTTAATTTCAAAACTGTGTTTCACTCGAAACGTAAACTTTATCCATGTGAATTATTTCGGTAATTCTTCGCATCAGTGCGTCTGTGTTTTCAATATGGGGGTACCACCGGTCCGGTTCAGCGTTACTTGTTATGACGAATTTCGTGGCTAGCAGGTCTGTCATTGATCCTTTGACTGGTACTTTTATAGGGTTCTCTGACAACCAACGGAGCATGTCGCAATATTTTTCAGATCCATAAAAGTCGTCGAATATCACCAGATCCTGCCCGAAGTATCCATCCCACCAGTTGCCAGCGGGTTTCACGTAATAGTCATTGCAAATTGAGCGAGCTGTGTGGGACTTTCCGGTCCCGGGTGGACCCCAGAGTACGATGACGTCAGGCTTTGGGCGGGCAAATGTCACTTTTTTTAATTGTCTGTGGTATGCGGTGACTGCGGAATGGTGACGTAACATCCAGTCTGGTTCTTCTTCCCATAATTGCGCTATGCTGATCTGTTGCCACCACCCTTTTGGTCTGGCACATTCCGGTCTGGAGCCGTCTTCGTATGTTGTGCCAACACGTGTTTCTTCTTTGCAGCAATATTCAATGGATGCTTTTATGTCGTGGGCGACTTCAACATGTGTTAGGCCTCCGAATTCACGTCGGACGTTGTCAAATGATCGTGGGTTTGTGAAGTATACAAAACCCTGATAGTGTAGGCGGCCAGTTGTTGGGCAGAGCTCTTGTTGGTAGATAATATATTTGTAGGTCGCAGGCGTTGGGCAGCGTTCGGCAAAGGAAGTGAACACGAACGCTCTTGAACGTGGACCGTGATTGTTAGGCATGGTGCAGCGTGTCCAAATTTTTTTGTTAAATTAA
>NW_011645900.1:2274-2715 GCF_000223845.1 Gregarina niphandrodes | reverse complement strand
GCGTGTTTGTATACACACACTTTTTTTATGGGGCGGAAAATCCTTCGGGGTTTAGGATTATAGGGTTTATGGTCATTAAATTATTAAAAAAATGCCAGCGGGTTTCACGTAATAGTCATTGCAAATTGAGCGAGCTGTGTGGGACTTTCCGGTCCCGGGTGGACCCCAGAGTACGATGACGTCAGGCTTTGGGCGGGCAAATGTCACTTTTTTTAATTGTCTGTGGTATGCGGTGACTGCGGAATGGTGACGTAACATCCAGTCTGGTTCTTCTTCCCATAATTGCGCTATGCTGATCTGTTGCCACCACCCTTTTGGTCTGGCACATTCCGGTCTGGAGCCGTCTTCGTATGTTGTGCCAACACGTGTTTCTTCTTTGCAGCAATATTCAATGGATGCTTTTATGTCGTGGGCGACTTCAACATGTGTTAGGCCTCAATT
>NW_011645900.1:1498-2254 GCF_000223845.1 Gregarina niphandrodes | reverse complement strand
GGATTATAGGGTTTATGGTCATTAAATTATTAAAAAATGCCAGCGGGTTTCACGTAATAGTCATTGCAAATTGAGCGAGCTGTGTGGGACTTTCCGGTCCCGGGTGGACCCCAGAGTACGATGACGTCAGGCTTTGGGCGGGCAAATGTCACTTTTTTTAATTGTCTGTGGTATGCGGTGACTGCGGAATGGTGACGTAACATCCAGTCTGGTTCTTCTTCCCATAATTGCGCTATGCTGATCTGTTGCCACCACCCTTTTGGTCTGGCACATTCCGGTCTGGAGCCGTCTTCGTATGTTGTGCCAACACGTGTTTCTTCTTTGCAGCAATATTCAATGGATGCTTTTATGTCGTGGGCGACTTCAACATGTGTTAGGCCTCCGAATTCACGTCGGACGTTGTCAAATGATCGTGGGTTTGTGAAGTATACAAAACCCTGATAGTGTAGGCGGCCAGTTGTTGGGCAGAGCTCTTGTTGGTAGATAATATATTTGTAGGTCGCAGGCGTTGGGCAGCGTTCGGCAAAGGAAGTGAACACGAACGCTCTTGAACGTGGACCGTGATTGTTAGGCATGGTGCAGCGTGTCCAAATTTTTTTTGTTAAATAAATTGCGCGTGTTTGTATACACACACTTTTTTTATGGGGCGGAAAATCCTTCGGGGTTTAGGATTATAGGGTTTATGGTCATTAAATTATTAAAAAAATGCCGTAGGCAATTTTTTTAATGACACCCACACTAGTAGCTATAGTATTA
>NW_011645900.1:0-1260 GCF_000223845.1 Gregarina niphandrodes | reverse complement strand
GGAAGCACGGACATCGACACTGGGTTCTCAACAGCACCCGTAGCCCGGGGTGCCACTGCCGCCCAGGTCGTCTACTAGGGGCTCGCTCGTCACTGCACCTTTTTTAAGGTTTATGTCGCTTAGTCTTTGGGCTCAAGCTTTACCTGTTTTAATCGAGTTTGCTCCTGCTTTATTCGGTGTTGGCGCTGCTGGTACAGCTATTGGAACTGGTTTACAAGTTGCAAACGCTGTTAATAGTCTGCTTTCTGGAGGTGATTTCTCTAAGCAGTCTACTGTTGATACGTTAGTTAATTACGTTGCAGATACTGCTACGGACGCTTTAATAGACGCTGGTAATGGGTTACTCAGGCAAGGTGTCGAGAGGGCGCAGGAGGCGTATAGGGATCGGTTACGGCCGCGGGCGAAGTCGTCGGTACGGAAGCCGTCTAAGCCTCCTCAGAAGAAGGCGAAGCCGTTTGAGGGGAAGCACTGGGTTGCGCGGAAGAAGCGGTTTAGGTCGCGGGCGCAGCCGTTCTAGGGCTTTTCCTAATGTTGTTTCTTATCGCCTTTCTAATGTTATTTCTGGTATTGCTCCAGGTGGTTGGAAGCTCTGTATGGTCGATTCAGTTCGTCCTTTGCAGTTGCAGAGTTTGTGGAAATCGTTTAAGGTTGTTGGTGCTAACGTTGCTGTTAAACGTCATCAACCTTCTCCTATTATATTTGATGGTACGCAAGCTCAAGTTGCTCATCAGGAGTTATGGTGGGCGCCTTGGTCGGGTGTCGATGAGCCTATGATTCATCCCAGACAGATGGCGTCTGCTATACTTGTTGGTGATAATTGGACTGCGAAGTATATTCGTAATTCTGTTCCTGTTAGTCAGCGTTTCCATTATGATAATCGGGATCCTAAAAAAGGTATTGAACAAGTTATTGAGTTTTTCAAGGCTGGTTCTCCTCCGTGGCTTCCTATTGATCGTGGTGATAAGGATGATGCGGGTAAGGATTCTGGTAAGTTTGCTTCTCAGCAGTCTATAGGTTATTTCTATGTTGATGGTCCGACTACTGCTAAGGTTACTATTGATGTGGAGCTTAAGTTGACTATTGCTTTGAAGGGTCGTAAGTGTTTGGGTGGTAAAGTGGATAATTCTGGGCCTATTAATGCTAATAATGCTGGTCAGTCTATTGGTAATGAAGACTTGGGAGATAATTTGGCTACTTCTTTTACTGATAAGGGTACAGATAGTGTTGATTAGATAGCTTTATATGTTTTAATTTCAAAAC
>NW_011645899.1:4720-5755 GCF_000223845.1 Gregarina niphandrodes | reverse complement strand
ACGCTACTACCAAGATGACATATTCATCTCCGCCACCGACCAACGACAACTCAAATACCGATACGAACAGGCTATCAAATACCTCAACAACTGCCACTTTCAAATCAATCATACCAAATCGCAACTCAAGTGTACAGAACTACTGGGTTATACTTTGCATAACCACCAACTATCAATCCCTCAACCGAAATGGGACCGCATAGACCAAATGCTTAAGTCAAACAACCTACCGCTGATCAAACGAGCGGCACAAACGCTCGCTTACTACAAGCACACACTGACCGACAACCAGCTGCTGACTATACGTAAACTACTCACCAACAAGGTGAAGGATACCGACATACTGACTATATACTCCAAAGCCCTAGCGGCGAAACCGACAAAGACCTTTACTACCGCCTCGGGCAAACCGTTAAGACTGTACCTAGACACCTCAAATCAAGCCGCAGGGCTAGTTCTAAAGCAAGCCGATAATACGCTAATGACTAACTCAATTCCGCTTCCCGCGGTCCACAATTATGCTAACTCTAATGAAGCTCAAGGAGCATATATACTAACCAAACGATACCTATCCCAGATCAAAGACTACGTTAAGACCACAGCTGCCGAACTACAAGTGTTTACCGATAATGCACTACTTGCTAAGTCCTTGGCTTCGCCAATTAAAATAAACCCGGATACCGAAACCATGTTTTACGCACGCAAGATTAAGGTACTGATGCAGACAATCAAGACGAGCAAATTATCCTTCCATTACGTGCAAGGGAAACTTAACCCTGCCGATATTCCGTCAAGACGAAACCACAAATCACAAGACCAACCAAAACGCAACGCACGATTTAACGCAAAAATTTCCGCACACTTCCGGACACCACTACACTACGATCGCACACCAAATCAGAACCGCACACTAACTCGACCACAACCATCAAATTCAGATCGCACACAACCAGATCTAAGATCTAGATCTGATCTAGATCTAACGGAAATACCAGAGAATTCCAGAAAAAGACCGATTATTTCGGAGACGACGAG
>NW_011645899.1:2612-4371 GCF_000223845.1 Gregarina niphandrodes | reverse complement strand
ACCGATAATGCACTACTTGCTAAGTCCTTGGCTTCGCCAATAAAAATAAACCCGGATACCGAAACCATGTTTTACGCACGCAAGATTAAGGTACTGATGCAGACAATCAAGACGAGCAAATTATCCTTCCATTATGTGCAAGGGAAACTTAACCCTGCCGATATTCCGTCAAGACGAAACCACAAATCACAAGACCAACCAAAACGCAACGCACGATTTAACGCAAAAATTTCCGCACACTTCCGGACACCACTACACTACGATCGCACACCAAATCAGAACCGCACACTAACTCGACCACAACCATCAAATCCAGATCGCACACAACCAGATCTAAGATCTAGATCTGATCTAGATCTAACGGAAATACCAGAGAATACCAGAAAAAGACCGATTATTTCGGAGACGACGAGCACTACAGAACCAACACAGACAACGGAGACTGATCTGAAGAGACGCCGTCTCCCCACTTAAAGACCATCAGACAAAAATATCATCATCTTTTTCCAAACTGCGCAACTGAACAAAGTTAAAAGTCGACTATAATTTTTAAAGACTACTAAGATGACTCTAGTCGGTGCCAATTACCAAGTTATAATTTCTGACATTGCTGCCGCCATCGCCGCCACTTCTGACCATGCCGCGAAGATTAATCTACGAATCCAACTAAGATCCCACATCTACGAGGCTCTTAAACAATCCGGCACATATGACGAGTTTACAGATCGCCTTGCTTGGTGCATGACCAACCAACACCTCATACTAACTACGAAAGAAGTAGCCAACCTTTACGCCTTAGTGGCTAGATCAGGCATTGCACGAGGCATGGCCTTATTTCAAAACGGCGCAACAGCAAGGATAGGACCAGCTCCCACACGCGGACGTGGTCGCGGCAGAGGCCGTGGACGCGGACGCGGCAACTAGGGAGTTGGACGGCGCTCTCACCGAAGAACGCTGTGCCACCAGTCACCACTACCGACTAAGACAGATCAAGGAAAAAGGGGCCTTGATTGCGTAAGGCAATCTACAATACCCACGTTCAGCGAAAGGCTGAACGTCAAAGATCTACCGACATACCATGGAAGACAACCATCCACTGCGAAACAAGTGATGATCTACCGACAATGGATCGACAACCTACTGACACAAGGCAAACTCAAACAGCTTAACCAACGACCGAACTTCACACTACCAGTTAGGATAGTGAATGAACGCGTGACCCACGACTGCAGACCACTACTACCTTTCATTACCACTGACGGCCGATTCCCCAACGTACAGAGTTGTTGGCCAATCGTCGCATGGGCCGCGCAGCAACCATACCTGGCTAAGATAGACCTGACCAAAGCCTTTCACTCGATACCACTGGCGCAAGACCAGATCGGAGCGTACGCATTCGAACTAGACGGCAAGTACTATGCCTATACAACCATGCCGATGGGCGCTACTAACGCACCACGACACTTCCACCACGTCATGGGGAAGATACTCAGCCATCTGCCGTTCGCCAGCGAGATACGCTACTACCAAGATGATATATTCATCTCCGCCACCGACCAACGACAACTCAAATACCGATACGAACAGGCTATCAAATACCTCAACAACTGCCACTTTCAAATCAATCATACCAAATCGCAACTCAAGTGTACAGAACTACTGGGTTATACTTTGCATAACCACCAACTATCAATCCCTCAACCGAAATGGGACCGCATAGACCAAATGCTTAAGTCAAACAACCTACCGCTGATCAAAC
>NW_011645899.1:1978-2592 GCF_000223845.1 Gregarina niphandrodes | reverse complement strand
TGACGGCCGATTCCCCAACGTACAGAGTTGTTGGCCAATCGTCGCATGGGCCGCGCAGCAACCATACCTGGCTAAGATAGACCTGACCAAAGCCTTTCACTCGATACCACTGGCGCAAGACCAGATCGGAGCGTACGCATTCGAACTAGACGGCAAGTACTATGCCTATACAACCATGCCGATGGGCGCTACTAACGCACCACGACACTTCCACCACGTCATGGGGAAGATACTCAGCCATCTGCCGTTCGCCAGCGAGATACGCTACTACCAAGATGATATATTCATCTCCGCCACCGACCAACGACAACTCAAATACCGATACGAACAGGCTATCAAATACCTCAACAACTGCCACTTTCAAATCAATCATACCAAATCGCAACTCAAGTGTACAGAACTACTGGGTTATACTTTGCATAACCACCAACTATCAATCCCTCAACCGAAATGGGACCGCATAGACCAAATGCTTAAGTCAAACAACCTACCGCTGATCAAACGAGCGGCACAAACGCTCGCTTACTACAAGCACACACTGACCGACAACCAGCTGCTGACTATACGTAAACTACTCACCAACAAGGTGAAGGATACCGACATACTGACTATAT
>NW_011645899.1:1319-1958 GCF_000223845.1 Gregarina niphandrodes | reverse complement strand
CCGACGGCCGATTCCCCAACGCACAAAGTTGTTGGCCAATCGTCGCATGGGCCGCGCAGCAACCATACCTGGCCAAGATAGACCTGACCAAAGCCTTCCACTCGATACCACTGGCGCAAGACCAGATCGGAGCGTACGCATTCGAATTAGACGGCAAGTACTATGCCTATACAACCATGCCGATGGGCGCTACTAACGCACCACGACACTTCCACCACGTCATGGGGAAGATACTCAGCCATCTGCCGTTCGCCAGCGAGATACGCTACTACCAAGATGACATATTCATCTCCGCCACCGACCAACGACAACTCAAATATCGATACGAACAGGCCATCGAATACCTCAACAACTGCCACTTTCAAATCAATCATACCAAATCGCAACTCAAGTGTACAGAACTACTGGGTTATACTTTGCATAACCACCAACTATCAATCCCTCAACCGAAATGGGACCGCATAGACCAAATGCTTAAGTCAAACAACCTACCGCTGATCAAACGAGCGGCACAAACGCTCGCTTACTACAAGCACACACTGACCGACAACCAGCTGCTGACTATACGTAAACTACTCACCAACAAGGTGAAGGATACCGACATACTGACTATATACTCCAAAGCCCTAGCGGCGAAAC
>NW_011645899.1:0-1269 GCF_000223845.1 Gregarina niphandrodes | reverse complement strand
TTCGAACTAGACGGCAAGTACTATGCCTATACAACCATGCCGATGGGCGCTACTAACGCACCACGACACTTCCACCACGTCATGGGGAAGATACTCAGCCATCTGCCGTTCGCCAGCGAGATACGCTACTACCAAGATGATATATTCATCTCCGCCACCGACCAACGACAACTCAAATACCGATACGAACAGGCTATCAAATACCTCAACAACTGCCACTTTCAAATCAATCATACCAAATCGCAACTCAAGTGTACAGAACTACTGGGTTATACTTTGCATAACCACCAACTATCAATCCCTCAACCGAAATGGGACCGCATAGACCAAATGCTTAAGTCAAACAACCTACCGCTGATCAAACGAGCGGCACAAACGCTCGCTTACTACAAGCACACACTGACCGACAACCAGCTGCTGACTATACGTAAACTACTCACCAACAAGGTGAAGGATACCGACATACTGACTATATACTCCAAAGCCCTAGCGGCGAAACCGGCAAAGACCTTTACTACCGCCTCGGGCAAACCGCTAAGACTGTACCTAGACACTTCAAACCAGGCCGCAGGGCTAGTCCTAAAGCAAGCCGATAATACGCTAATGACTAACTCAATTCCGCTTCCGGCGGTCCACAATTATGCTAACTCTAATGAAGCTCAAGGAGCATATATACTAACCAAACGATACTTATCCCAGATTAAAGACTACGTTAAGACCACAGCTGCCGAACTCCAAGTGTTTACCGATAATGCACTACTTGCTAAGTCCTTGGCTTCGCCAATAAAAATAAACCCGGATACCGAAACCATGTTTTACGCACGCAAGATTAAGGTACTGATGCAGACAATCAAGACGAGCAAATTATCCTTCCATTATGTGCAAGGGAAACTTAACCCTGCCGATATTCCGTCAAGACGAAACCACAAATCACAAGACCAACCAAAACGCAACGCACGATTTAACGCAAAAATTTCCGCACACTTCCGGACACCACTACACTACGATCGCACACCAAATCAGAACCGCACACTAACTCGACCACAACCATCAAATCCAGATCGCACACAACCAGATCTAAGATCTAGATCTGATCTAGATCTAACGGAAATACCAGAGAATACCAGAAAAAGACCGATTATTTCGGAGACGACGAGCACTACAGAACCAACACAGACAACGGAGACTGATCTGAAGAGACGCCGTCTCCCCACTTAAAGAGACACCGTTGCACTTTGCGCTCGGAGCTGTTGCAGGAGTGCGACCTCG
>NW_011645898.1:4679-5911 GCF_000223845.1 Gregarina niphandrodes | reverse complement strand
TCATAGTGGTTGGATGTATCCCGCTCGTCATTTCGATGTGGCGAGCGAGCACCCACCCTAGAGACCGCCATCCAGCAGGGCAGTATCTCCATGGCGACCCTGGTAGCAACAAAGGTACTCGAAAATGTAGGTAACAGGGCCGTGACATCTCTGGCGTCTTCAGCGGTTACTGCGACCTTGCCTGTTTGGTTCTTACACATCACTACTAGGTGGTTGGGTTGGCCACACCTGTAGCACTGGAACCTCTTCTTGGAGACCCAACATCGATGATTCGGGCCGACCATTCGCCACACTGTTGGCACTGGGTTAACCGGACCAAAGGGGTTCTCCGGTCGGTGGTGCGTCTCGCGGCGGCTCTGCTACCATTGGTGTGTGGTTGTCGGTAACCGGTGTCGTCTGCGTCAGGTCTTCTACGGTCGGTGGTGGCGGCCTTCTTGTGTGTGGTTCGAGTGGTCCTGCCAGCGGTCGAGGGGTGTAAACTCTTCCTCTTCTAGCGCTGGTTCGTGCTCTTGATGTCCCTCACCGTTTCTCTCTGCTCTCCTCGCTCGGTCTGGTCTTGCTTCTGGCCTTCGATTTTGTGCCGCGTGTGCGCTGACGGTAGGTGGGCCCTCCCCAGCTGATGAGTGTCTGGTCGCCTGTTGTGAGCGTTCCAGCTTGGCAACCCGTTTGGTGAGGTCATCCGTCTCGGACGTTGAGGCCGTCCTTCTCTTGTCGTGCTCTCTCTTGTTACCTACATTTTCGAGTACCTTTGTTGCTACCAGGGTCGCTGGATGGCGGTCTCTAGGTGGGTGCTCGCTCGCCACATCGAAATGACGAGCGGGATACATCCAACCACTATGAGGGGCCTGAGGCCGCCCTTCAGCCACTTCCAGAGGTTGTGTAGTCGGCCCTTTGCTATGTGGGTAATGGCAAGCAGAAACAGGGCTTGCCATACGCGCTTCTCGAGCGCGTCGGTCCATTGCTGAGCTGGAAGCCGAGGTATGCCAGCTTTACGAACTTGTCATCTCCTTTCTGCTGGAAGATTGGGAGCTTCTTACAATCCTCGCAGTAATCCCCTACCACCACTGCGTACCCTTGAGGCCTTGCAGTAGGGTAGATTTGCCGAGACAGGCTGTACCGTCGACCATCGTGGTCACTTCGAATTGATTCGGCGACCGCGAGAGTAAGTCATTAACATTGTTCTCTCCGACTCCAAATTTTTTTTTTGTGTGTGCGCCTTGTGTGCGCTTTAC
>NW_011645898.1:2846-4584 GCF_000223845.1 Gregarina niphandrodes | reverse complement strand
CTTTGCTATGTGGGTAATGGCAAGCAGAAACAGGGCTTGCCATACGCGCTTCTCGAGCGCGTCGGTCCATTGCTGAGCTGGAAGCCGAGGTATGCCAGCTTTACGAACTTGTCATCTCCTTTCTGCTGGAAGATTGGGAGCTTCTTACAATCCTCGCAGTAATCCCCTACCACCACTGCGTACCCTTGAGGCCTTGCAGTAGGGTAGATTTGCCGAGACAGGCTGTACCGTCGACCATCGTGGTCACTTCGAATTGATTCGGCGACCGCGAGAGTAAGTCATTAACATTGTTCTCTCCGACTCCAAATTTTTTTTTTGTGTGTGCGCCTTGTGTGCGCTTTACGTGTGCTCCCTCCGTTTGGTCCCAGCCTCGGGTTATTCCTCTCGGCGACGTCGTTTTCTTCGGGTCGACCCTTGTATAGGTGTTAGTTCCTCTGTGGTCGGTACTTCTAGGGTTGGTGGTTCCTCGCTGTTGTTCCTTCCCATTGTAGTTTGCTCTCCCGGTTCTTCTTCGTTGTCGGAACTTAATTCGTAATACTCGGGCTGTTGTCCCAACTTTCGTTGTAAGTCGTCTCTGTTGATTTGTATTCCTCCTCTTCGGTACTCTTCCACCCACTTGCCCAGCTGGTGTTCGTCGAGGGGTGCTGTCACCCTTCTTAATACTCCTGCGTGCCGGTGTTCCCTGTGTCCCGTAACTATGTCTTCTACGTGTGCCCCATGTCCTGCCTTACTAACTTTAACTACCCGGTGGGGGAATCCCCACCCTCGTTCGTGTACTGTCGGGTCTCTTACGAGTACGATGTCTCCCTTTTCTAGGTGTCCTCCTCTCCGTCGCTCATTTCGTCGATCGGCCCGCTGTTGGGCTTCTGCCTGCATCCGCTCGATCGTCTCCTCTCTGGTCTTCGCCAACCATTCTATTCGTTGTAAGTTTGGGTTCCTCAGGGTGCCTACGAGCTCCCGTTCCTCCGGTATGGTAGGTTCTACTCCGAATAGCCACCTTCCCGGCGTCATACCCAGCGTTGTATGGTGTGCTGTGCGGTACAAGAACATGGCAAGTGCTAGCGACTCTTCTTCGCCTCTCATGCTTTCTCCCCGTATGCGTTCGTAGTGCTTTCGAAGCTGTCGGTGGAATGACTCTACCGGTCCGTTCCCTTCGGGGTGGTAGGGGGTGGTCGTGACCAGATTGGTTCCCAATAGGTCCAACAACTCCTTCATGATGACGCTGGTAAAGGCTTTGTCGTTGTCACATATTAGTTGTTTGGGTACTCCATATCGTGTAACCCATTGCCGAATAAATGTCGCTGCTGCCCAATGGGCAGACTTGTCGGGGACCACCGCTGCTTCCACCCATCGTGACGTCCGGTCGATCATTGTCATTATTGGCCTGCCTTCTCCTCTCGTTTGCCAGAAGTCGATATGTACCGCCTCGAAGATCTCCCCTAGTGGGAAAGCCCTACTCAGTCCCTGCGTGCGTTCCATCCCATTCCTTCGGCGTTGGCAAGTTAGGCAGGCTCCGATGTACCGCCGTATGTCTTTTATCTGCCTGGGCAGAATAGTTCTTGGGTTCTCCGGTGTGTCCTCACTGCTCCGGCGTGGGTCCCGACCCGTCGGTCATGAAAGTGTCGTATTACTCGCTTCACGTATTGTGGTGGTACGTATGCCCGGCCTCCTCTAGTCAGCATCCCTTGCCATTCTCGGACCTTCAGTCGGTCCCTCTCTACGGTAGATATCTCTTGGT
>NW_011645898.1:0-2458 GCF_000223845.1 Gregarina niphandrodes | reverse complement strand
CACTTGTCGTAATCCTTTCACGTCGGAGGGGGCCTTTAGCGCGTCGGCAGCGGCGTTGCCGGTGGTCGCAACGTGGGCGTGGTCGGCAGTGGTCGGCACAGCCGCGCGATCCTCAACCGTCCAGATTCGCCAAGCACCGTTCAGCACGGGCCTTAAATTCCTCCAAGACTGTTCTTGTCTTCGACCACCGACCACCTACCATTGCCGACAACCACTGCCAACCGACTGGCGACCACGACTGCTGCCAACCGCTGGCGACCACGACTGGAGACCACCCACCGCCGGCCAATGGCCACCGGTGAACTTTGCTCAAGAATCATGGGTTAGTATGAGTTTGAGTTGATCACAGACAAGCACTCCTTTTAGGTTTTAGGCATCAAGTTTTAGGCATTAAGATTTGGGCATCAAAGTTTAGGGTCTAGGCATCAAGTTTTTGGCTTTAGGGTTTGGGGTTTAGGACAGACAAGCACTCTCCTAGTCCAGCTGTTAAACCGTGGCCCACTGGGGTGCCGTCCGCGCGTACTCTTGCTAACCACACGCCACTCGACAGTTAGCACTTCATTCTTCCGTCAATCACCGGCCACTCAGATGCCATCAACACGTGCTTTCGTCAAATGGGTCAGTCGTCTGCCATCGTAAACCCGTATATGTACAAACAGACCGGCGGACTGCCGTCACTTCACTCATGGCAGAGAACCTGTTCGGGGACCTATATTGGAGTGGGGTACTAGTATGTCTGGATGATATCCTCATCCACGCGGCGACACTAGAACGAATCTTCGAATTACTAGTAGAAGTACTGGCAAGACTTAAGAACAGCGGACTACGACTACGATTGTCAAAATGTTCGTTCCTCCCGAACCGACCGCCGACCACGCCCACGTTGGGACCACCGACAACGCCGCTGCCGACCGCTGCCATTCCCGTGATCCGCGCGGAGTTCCTTGATACCTGAGAACACACAGGTGGACTCTCCCACAATCGAGAGTTGTGGCGTCGTGTGTACCGGCTCCGGATAGCGGAGGCGGTTAACCAGTTACCTCCACTAAGGGCTCCGCGTAATCCACCACTCGCCGAAGGTAGTAGCGCTCTGTCGACTCAAGCGTAATTGAGTTCATGAAGGCCACGACGTGGGGGTGAGCGTGGCCACGCTTGCATCGTTTCGCCTTCGCTGGCCGATCGCCGTAGGCTATCCTTGGCCGTTCCACCGTCTCCTCGTGGCTAGGAGCGAGCCGACAGTGGGACACCAGCACTCACTCGCTCTCCCATTTGAAACGGCCGAGCTCGGCTACCTGCCCACGAAACACCTTTATCGTGACCCCGGTCACACACTTCAGCCTCCACGCCCACTCATCAAACTCCTTAGCCTTCATCACAGCCTCATTGTGCTCGTCGGCCGTGATGCCACATCCCTTGACGAGCAGGTGCTCGTCGGGCCATTCGGCCCCATAACAACCGGCTATCCACCAATTCGGGGGCGGCACGAGGGCACTCGAATCCTTGTCGAAGACCAGGGGAGTCGCCACCGCCGGCGCCACAAAGAGAGTCGGTGCCGTCGGCCCAACTGGAGGCGCTTGGCCGACCGCAGGGGCCGCCGCCACCAAGAGAGTTGGTGCAGGAGGCGTCCCGCCGTGTGCAGAGGCAGGATCACCTGCAATTCATCCGGCCCGTGCGTCGTGCTGTGGTGAGAGCCATTCTTCCGCGCATATTATTATAATCTCTAAGCCGGATGTTATTTAATGTTCAGCCGCGGAGGTAGCAGCTTGATCAGTGGCGACAGACATAATTATGAGGAACAAGTGCGCGATGTCGACCGTGGCAGCTGTGGCGATAGAGCCAGGGACCATTCGTGATTACAGTGTCTGCGGTTAGTCTCAGCCTGTTGGGCCGTGAGGGGGTGACAATTTCAGATTGTCAGTTTTGGATCGGACACAAGTACAACAAAGAAGTGTGTGATGTGGACCACGACTGCTGTGGTGATTGAGCCCAGGCCCCTCACGCATCACAGCGAATGACGGCATCACGGTTCTCACTTACCCACGGGATGGCGGATTTGTCCCGTGTAGTCCAGGCGGCTAGGTTATACGGCTCTTGACGCCTTCTATATGCACGGTGTTCGTTGTCCGAGATAGTATAGTGGTGTTGGACAAGTGGTGATGTCAACTCGCGTGAGTTGTGGCTCGGAGCTGAGACCGATCAGAGGACATCAAATTCCTCGCACTCTCTTCACACACCATAACACTATGAGTATGACGACTAGAAGTGTGCGACTCGTCGACCACGACTGCTGTGAGTGATTGACGCCCACGGCCCCTCAGGCATTACAGCGAATGGCAGCCAGCAGCTTATGGTTGGTTGGGGGTGTTATGCGGAAAATTTGATGTTTACTGGTCTGTCTCAGCTCCGAGTCAAAGCTCACGGCTTGACATCACCACTGGTCCAACAAAGAGAGGTTCCG
>NW_011645897.1:6512-7605 GCF_000223845.1 Gregarina niphandrodes | reverse complement strand
ACAGTTTTTGAGACCGGACTAGTAGCCCTTAACAAAACATGGCGACAGCTACTGGATTCCCACAAGCAAGAGCCCCAGTTGAGATTATCAATCGACATCTTAACAACTTCTTTAGGACCCCGGAGGAACTACCGCGTACCTGGCCATTCCAACTGAAACTTCTGGTGCAACAATATAACCTGACGCATCATGAAAGTCTGGGTTTCTCTCCAGCTGCACTGCTTTTCGGTCGGCAAACACCCCAACAGACTGGAATTACTGTGGACTTGCTAAAGGACAATGAACAACACGTCATGGAAACCAACGAGATCAGACGGCGAGCCGACCAGCGTATGAAACAACTCCAGAGCGAATTGGACGAGAAGATGGCGCATATCAACTTTAATCCTGTTGTTGGCATGATGGCATGTGCTCGTATCTTCCCGCATGCGAAGCACGACACCCAATTCTCTGAACCAATACTTATTGTAGGCGTGGATTATTTTAGAAATGAGGTTTTACTGCAACAAGGGAATCAGGTGATCAGAAGGAATTTCAAACAAATCCGACTGTTGCCAATAATTGACTCTGAGGCAATTTCGAACGAAACCCTGCGAGAGACCGACTCGTTTCATAGACCAGATGCAGAGACTACCCCTCGCATTCACACGCTTGACGAAGAGATCCCAATTTCAGATGCTGACCTAACACAACTTCCTTCACAACGGACCGACCTACCAGAACCTGTGATTATGGAACATACTCAGAATCGGAACCAATCCACCCACACGCTTGACGAAGAGATCCCAATTTCAGATGCTGACCTAACACAACTTCCTTCAGAACGGGCCGGCCTGCCAGAACCTGTGATCATGGAACATACTCAGAATCGAAAGAAACATGAACGTCTCATCCATTCTCCTCCATTGCTGCTTCCCAAATCAAAAACGAAACGACACTCTTTGATCATTTTGAATTTCACGAGTGCTAATTCTCTCTTTGGGGGAGGGCATAATGTGAAATAGCCTTATAGATACCGTGTGTGTACAAACACACACTTTTTGAGTACCGGACTAGTAGCCCTTAACAAAACAGCGGCCGTCGGACCAGGGGG
>NW_011645897.1:4840-5160 GCF_000223845.1 Gregarina niphandrodes | reverse complement strand
ATTCTGGTCGGTTGTTGGTGCTATCTCTCCTATCTGTGCAGGTCCAAACTGAAAGTCCATGACCCACTGCAACCCACAAGAGATCCTTGCTTCCGGACATAGTGGGAAATTCGAGTACGTGGCAGTAGACAGGCATCAGGCAGTCGTTCTGCGTCCCAAGGGACTGATCGTTCTACGAAAATGTAGAGCCCGGACACGACGAAAGGATTTAGAGGGCCGCAGCGGCAACACAGTGGAAAAACGTCGGACTCTGCAACGAGGTTTTACCGGAGCCGCAGCTCCTTCTACCACAACGTCACCGAAAATGCGATTCGAGCACC
>NW_011645897.1:4383-4612 GCF_000223845.1 Gregarina niphandrodes | reverse complement strand
CCAATTCCACACAACCAGTGGGGCTACCGTTCGATGCCGACAAGATCCCAACCTCGTCCAGTCCCTGGAATCAAATCGTTGGTGACCTCGCAAGTGCGTTTCACACGTGTGCAATGACGCTGCTCCACAGGTGTGCAATGATGTCGAAAGATTGTGCACCCGGGGTATCTCTGCCGCCGGTAGTGTGTCTGGCAGTAGACAGGCATCAGGCAGCCGTTCTGCGTCCCAA
>NW_011645897.1:3673-4200 GCF_000223845.1 Gregarina niphandrodes | reverse complement strand
AGGACAGCAGCGACAACACAAAAGGAAAAACGTCGGACTCTGCAACGAGGTCTTACCCATCGCAGCTCCTTCTCCCACAACGACACCGAAAATGCGATTCGAGCACCCGTTTACCAAGTGCGATCAAAGCCATGAAACATCAAAGTCAAGCAGCATCGCATCCCAAAAAGAATAAAGCATCCCGAAATAACCAAACCACAAATTACATTTTAAAAAGAATGAAGCACTTCAAAGCAACCAGATTAGAAATTACATTTTGATAGACATATCAGTCCCTCGGAACATAATCGAACCGCCGACTACCTGATATCCGTCTACAGTCAGACGTTCTACCAACTGAGCTACCCCGGGCAATACCGTCCGTCGACCCCATTCCACACGGTGTGGAGGAGTGTCGAAAATTGAGCACGCCGTCCCTCGACCCCCACACATACGGCGCGGTGTCGAAAATTGAGCACCCACCCTCGCGAAGTCGTGAACGATTTGAATCCAGGGACCTGTACGAGGTTAGGAGCTTCTTGTTGATT
>NW_011645897.1:3112-3653 GCF_000223845.1 Gregarina niphandrodes | reverse complement strand
ACATCAAAGTCAAGCAGCATCGCATCCCAAAAAGAATAAAGCATCCCGAAATAACCAAACCACAAATTACATTTTAAAAAAAATGAAGCACTTCAAAGCAACCAAATTAGGAATTACATTTTGATAGACATATCAGTCACTCGGGACGTAATCGAACCGCCGACTACCTGATATCCGTCTACAGTCAGACGTTCTACCAACTGAGCTACCCCGGGCAATACCGTCCGTCGACCCCATTGCACACGGTGTGGAGGAGTGTCGAAAATTGAGCACGCCGTCCCTCAACCCCCACACACACGGCGCGGTGTCGAAAATTGAGCACCCACTCTCGCGAAGTCGTGAACGATTTGAATCCAGGGACCTGTACGAGGTTAGGAGCTTCTTGTTGATCCAGGGACTTTCACGCAACCGTGCCCGCAACAGAAAGACCGGGCTCGACTGTGATGCGTGGATACACGGCTCTCACCAGGTTGGAACCCCGCAACCGTGCCCGCAACAGAAAGACCGGGCTCGACTGTGATGCGTGAGTACCTGAGCTGGT
>NW_011645897.1:2437-3092 GCF_000223845.1 Gregarina niphandrodes | reverse complement strand
GACTACCTGATATCCGTCTACAGTCAGACGTTCTACCAACTGAGCTACCCCGGGCAATACCGTCCGTCGACCCCATTGCACACGGTGTGGAGGAGTGTCGAAAATTGAGCACGCCGTCCCTCGACCCCCACACATACGGCGCGGTGTCGAAAATTGAGCACCCACTCTCGCGAAATCGTGAACGATTTGAATCCAGAGACCTGTACGAGGTTAGGAGCTTCTTGTTGATCCAGGGACTTTCACGCAACCGTGCCCGCAACAGAAAGACCGGGCTCGACTGTGATGCGTGGATACACGGCTCTCACCAGGTTGGAACCCCGCAACCGTGCCCGCAACAGAAAGACCGGGCTCGACTGTGATGCGTAGTACCTGAGCTGGTTCGGGCCTGTTGGTACAACAGTTGGGGTTTCAACCTGGTGAGAGCCATGTATCCCAGCCGCCTGCACTGGACAAACTCGGCATTCTGTGGATGGGTGGGAATGACGTGGTCCCCTCCAACCGACAACGTCTGTGCTATCAGATTCTACCCTACCACCTATTCCTACTGCTCCTTCCCTCATCTACACTAGAATCTACGGACTACTAATTTTGGTCTTCTTACCGGATTTTACCTATTTTCCTGTCCCTGGTTTGTTGTCACATCGCTCTACCTGTC
>NW_011645897.1:1751-2417 GCF_000223845.1 Gregarina niphandrodes | reverse complement strand
GTGAACGATTTGAATCCAGAGACCTGTACGAGGTTAGGAGCTTCTTGTTGATCCAGGGACTTTCACGCAACCGTGCCCGCAACAGAAAGACCGGGCTCGACTGTGATGCGTGGATACACGGCTCTCACCAGGTTGGAACCCCGCAACCGTGCCCGCAACAGAAAGACCGGGCTCGACTGTGATGCGTGAGTACCTGAGCTGGTTCGGGCCTGTTGGTACAACAGTTGGGGTTTCAACCTGGTGAGAGCCATGTATCCCAGCCGCCTGCACTGGACAAACTCGGCATTCTGTGGATGGGTGGGAATGACGTGGTCCCCTCCAACCGACAACGTCTGTGCTATCAGATTCTACCCTACCACCTATTCCTACTGCTCCTTCCCTCATCTACACTAGAATCTACGGACTACTAATTTTGGTCTTCTTACCGGATTTTACCTATTTTCCTGTCCCTGGTTTGTTGTCACATCGCTCTACCTGTCGATAACGCTCCAATTGGTGGACGACCTGGGTAATGTTCACCGACAATTGCGTCTTTCTTTACCACCGAAGCCCGACCGCTAGACCTCGTGCCGACCCGATACTACTGCACTTTTTACGCAGAGTGAAATGGCAAATTCTAGCAGGCCCTATTTCGCAACCTTGCTTTCCTCAACTAAGCCGCGCAAT
>NW_011645897.1:965-1435 GCF_000223845.1 Gregarina niphandrodes | reverse complement strand
TTGCGTCTTTCTTTACCACCGAAGCCCGACCGCTAGACCTCGTGCCGACCCGATACTACTGCACTTTTTACGCAGAGTGAAATAACAAATTCTAGCAAACCCTATTTCGCAACCTTGCTTTCCTCAACTAAGCCACACAATATCGGAGCTCTAAAGCACCCACGCAAGTCCGAATTATGGGGGGAAAGTCCTCTGCCGGAATCGGACCGTCGACCTTTTGCTTACTAAACGAATGCTCTGCCCCTGAGATAAGAAGGCCGGCGACCCGTCTCGACACAGGCAATCCCAGTCCAAGATGGGCGTAATGCAGTTGACTGGTTGGTCTAGCGGTATGATTCTCCATTGGGGTGGGAGAAGTCCTGGGTTCGATTCACAGAACAGTCGTTGACGTCGTTCAGGTTCCCCAAAATTGACAGCACAGCAGTTGACTGTTTGGTCTAGTGGTATGATTATTCCTCAGGGTTGAAGAA
>NW_011645897.1:0-945 GCF_000223845.1 Gregarina niphandrodes | reverse complement strand
CTAGACCTCGTGCCGACCCGATACTACTGCACTTTTTACGCGGAGTGAAATGGCAAATTCTAGCAGGCCCTAGTTCGCAATCTTGCTTTCCTCAATATCTCCTGTCAAGTCCCCAACTAAGCCGCGCAATATCGGAGCTCTGGGGCACCCGCCCAAGTCCGAATTACGGGGGGAAGCCTTCTGCCGGAATCGGACCGGCGACCTTTCGCTTACTAAGCGAATGCTCTGCCCCTAAGCTCAGAAGACCGGCGACCCGTCCCGACACAGGCAATCCCAGTCCAAGATGGGCGTAATGCAGTTGACTGGTTGGTCTAGCGGTATGATTCTCCATTGGGGTGGGAGAAGTCCTGGGTTCGATTCACAGAACAGTCGTTGACGTCGTTCAGGTTCCCCAAATTGATAGCACAGCAGTTGACTGTTTGGACTAGTGGTATGATTATTCCTCAGGGTAGAAGAAGTCCCGGGTTCGATTACCAGAACAGCCCGTGAATAATGTTGCCGAAAACTGGGTCACGTGGTTCAGGTTTCCCAAAATTGACAGCAAGGCATTTGGCTGTTTGGTCTAGTGGTATGACTCTTCCTTAGGGTGGAAGAAGTCCTAAGTTCGATTCCCGGAACAGCCTGCGAATAGTGTTGCCGAAGGCTGGATGACGTGGATGACGTGGGTTCAGGTTTTCGGCAATGTCATTGACGAATTGACGACGGACGATGGGCGTCGGTAAGTCGAGCATCGTCAGGGCCCTCATCTTCGTTGTCGTCGCGGTTGCTTTTCCTTGGATTTTTACACACTAAAATTCCCCCTTTTCCTCACCCCCTTTTCCTCCTTAGCTAACCCTAACCAAACCTAAGCATAGACAGTATTCGAACCTGGGATTCATAGCTCCGCTCAGCGGTGTCTGACCACCAGATCACCGGTGCTTCTGGGTTCGATTCCACACCGAGCCG
>NW_011645896.1:6011-7311 GCF_000223845.1 Gregarina niphandrodes | reverse complement strand
TCTGTTGGCCGACTGGCAACCTTGCACCTTCTCGTCTGTCTGTAGGGGTCGGATCCTCAGCTGTCGGCGATATAGTGGTGCGGCACTAGTCTGCGGAGGGGGTATTTATCTTCGATGCTCTCGATTCTCGGATGGAGATGGGTCTGGAACCCAGAGTCCCCGGTTCCGTAGAGCGATGGCATATCCATTGGACCACATCGCCAACGAGTACGTGTAATGGTGAGTTGATGCCCACGGCCGTTTCTGGTCATTCTGAGACATGTTGTAAGTGTGGCGGGAGACCTCGTATAGGCACCTGCACAGATGGAGCCGATAGTGCCAGCAACCAAGGCAATTGGCTGACTATCGTCGTGCGCGTAAGTTTCCCATCCAACTGAACCAAGTTTCTTCCACGTGTTGCTCTGCTTGTGGAGAAGCTTATTAGGGCAGCTGTCAACAACATCTTCAATCTGTGAAGCAGCCTTGGGTTGTGCACCGGCAGTCGCCAGCCTTCTTAGCTTAGGGCTGAGTCGCCGGCCCGATTCCGGCAGAAGACTTCCTAGCACCACCCCTTGATCCACAGATCGAATAAGCACTCAGCTCACTCGCGTTGAGCTGCTGTTTCCCATTCTCAGGCGAGGCAGGGTCTTACGGAAAAGACTGTCACGGCGGCCAAATGGTAGGTGAAAAGTGTCCGAATCCGAGGTCCCGGGTTCGAGCTCGGGAACCCTTGTCGCTCGAACGATGGTGACTCCCACCCACCCACGAAATGACGGATTTGACCGGTGTTGTCTGAGCGGCAGGGTTACACGGCTCTTGATAACTTGCCCACCACAAGCTCCCCGCGGCCCTCCGACGGATGAGTTGTAGTGGGTGCCGGGGAGTGTTTGACAGGAGCCCAGTGGGGCGGCGACGACAACACCCGCGACTGCCTCGAATACGGTGAATCGAGTCCTACTCCTGCTAAAAACTCCCAAGAGTGCCGAATTGTTGGTGACGAAACAAACACGGTTGCCGCAGACCGCCTCCGTCCACAGGCCGCCGACCCCAATATGATTTGACCATTCGGGGCCCTTTGGGCGTGACAGATTGGCTAATGCTATGGGTTTGTGGCGCAATGGCAGCGCATTTGACTCCAGATCAAAAGGTTTGGCGTTCGACTACGGGTCAAGGGGGAGGCGACAACAAAAAAAGCAGCCGGGATTCGATCCCCGACAGAGACGGGTGCTCGAAACATGGAACCCCCCTGTTGGGAGATTTGCTTGGAAGACTGAGTGGCGAACCAGTCTGGGGGAGGAACACGGTGGGGATATGGCCGTCG
>NW_011645896.1:5194-5645 GCF_000223845.1 Gregarina niphandrodes | reverse complement strand
GGAAGGGCGAATTGATTTGTGACCACACCATTGAACCAAAGCTCCCAAAAGTATTAGCACACCAGGCCTCTGTGCATTAGGTGTTCGACTCAGCCTGCCCGTGAAAGCCAGGCTGAAGGTATTCATGATTAACATCTGCCGGAGATCCCCCCCCCCCTTCCGTCTCATCCCGCCCGCTTCCGTCTCATCCCGCCCGTCTCTTCCCTGGTCCCCTCTGACCAGTGCCGTGCCAGCACCGGTCTCGAGACCCGCCCCCCAAACCGTCGTCGGCACAACGCCGACCTAGGGGTCTCAATTACCGAAGTTGGGTTGTTCAACTGGCTTCGCTCTTCAACCCTTGATGGAGGCTGCGCCAGAGAATCCTACGGCCACTCGGACTCTCCACCTCCAGTCGAAGACGGTCTACTACCATCATTAACCATTGCGAATCAGCTCCGAGCGCAAAGGGTGC
>NW_011645896.1:3788-4262 GCF_000223845.1 Gregarina niphandrodes | reverse complement strand
TCTGAGAGATCAACATCTGTCAACCAGTATCTCCGCAAACTACGGAGCAGGACTCACATTGCGGACTGCAGTTACAGGCCGGTGGATTCAAACCCATCTCCGAAACAATGGGTAAAAGCGTCGATACGGCCTTTTCCGTTGTTGGGACACGATCCGCCTTGGGCGTCCAGCTCAAATGGTAGAGCGCTCGCTTAGCATGCGAGAGGCCGTCCTGTGTCGTGGCGTCATTGGTCGCCGTCTGCTCTTTGATCTGACCGATGGGGAGCGTACGCCAAGTGAAAGGTATCCAGGGCATCCAATTCCCACCCCCCCGGGTTGTCCGCCAAATGCACGATAAGGAGCACTCACAGGTTGGTGGTCGGAAGCGCGTAGGTCTTGCGGTTCGCTGTACTGGATTTATTCCGCGTTTATTCCGCGTGTTGCTCTGCTTATTGAGAAGCTTTTCACGTATGTGCAAGGCAGCTGCCAACAGCG
>NW_011645896.1:2565-3646 GCF_000223845.1 Gregarina niphandrodes | reverse complement strand
CTGCTCTTTGATCTGACCGATGGGGAGCGTACGCCAAGTGAAAGGTATCCAGGGCATCCAATTCCCACCCCCCCGGGTTGTCCGCCAAATGCACGATAAGGAGCACTCACAGGTTGGTGGTCGGAAGCGCGTAGGTCTTGCGGTTCGCTGTACTGGATTTATTCCGCGTTTATTCCGCGTGTTGCTCTGCTTATTGAGAAGCTTTTCACGTATGTGCAAGGCAGCTGCCAACAGCGTGTTCGGGATGTGATGTAGTCTCAGGTTGTACACCGGCAGTCGCCCGGCTTCTTGGCTAAGGGGCAGAGCATTCGCTTTGTAAGCGAAATGTCGCCGGTCCGATTCCGGCAGAAGGCTTCCGCACACTTCTCGATAACTGCGGCTGCCTTTTTGCCACTGGACGGTGTTTCTTCCACACGTTGCTTCACTTGTTGGGAACCTTATTGCGTGTGTGCAAGGCAGTGAAACTGGCGGTGTACGGTACCGACGTGCAAGAGATTATCCGCATTACGTGGGCAGACGGCTGGGTCCCGTTGGACTTCTCCAACGTGACAGAGGAGGCGAACGCTTAGCTGGTCGAAAAGAGGAAGAAGTACCACGACCTCACACCGACGACGCAGAAGGGGATGTGTCGGCGCGACCACCCCAAGGCCCTCGCATTCCTTAGCAAGATTAAGCTGGAGGAGGACAAGAAGTTCTACATCCGTAGGATCAAGGCGTATAGCGAACCGATCATCGAGAAGAAGCCTTTTCCGATGGTTGAGGTGGAGTTCTGGACTCGTGGGAACACAGCGGTGGGTTGGCTTGGAACCGGACGTTGTGGCACCCAGTATTCAAACTCCGAGAAATGGAGGTCAGGAGTATGATGAAACACAAGAAGGTTGGCCTCCGACATTGGCGAGCCCTCCAGCGGATTGCCTAGAGGGCAGCAAAAAGGCGTCTTGACCGCGCCGAAGTCGGTTCTCACACGACTTAGACGTTTTTTTTCCTCGTCGCAACAGCGCCTAAGTCGGTTCGCGCCCGACTTAAACGTTTTCTGGCTAAGCGCCAGTTACTACTCTCTATCGCCACCGCCCCTATCGGT
>NW_011645896.1:1436-2414 GCF_000223845.1 Gregarina niphandrodes | reverse complement strand
CCAACAACAACAAAAGCAGCCAGGGTTCGGTCCCCGACAGACACATCTGCTCAAAACATGGAACCCCCCTGTTAGGAGGTTTGCTTGGAAGACTGAGTAGCGAACCAGTCAGGAGAAGGAAGGGATGCGGCCGTCGGTGAGTCGGTCCAAAAAAAGGATAAGTTTGTGCACACCGAGATGGCGGGGCTGGGAAGGGCGAATTGTTGGAGTGGTTACGGAGTGGTTAACTGGAGTGGTGCGCTGAGACGTGGTGCTGTCGGACCCTATCTGACAGTCAGGAGCACCCACCGTCCCACTGCTCTCCACTGGCGCGCAAACGTGTCCTAACACTAGAACACAAACGGTCTATTCATTTGGTCCGACAGCTACCGATCCGACCCGCAGATGGCACAGACAGAGCCAACAACCGGTACAATTGCCTCCGTACCCCAGTGGGGTGGGTGCCGCCCACAGTATCAGAGAGGACTCAAGTGACGGTTCGATTACAAATCGCCTTGTTGTGCACACCGTATGCGCCGGTGGCATCAGCTTTCTGGCGATCTCGTTCCACAATCAGAGAGATCTGCTAGAATGCCAGAGAGGTTAAGGGGGAAGACTTAATATCTTCTGACGAAAGTCGCGTGGGTTCGAGCCCCTCTTTTAGTAGAAGTCCCACTGGCAAGCATTTGGTGTTAGTCCTCTGTATCCCGAGTGCACGACCGGTGAACGACCTGGGTATGGCGTGGCTACGGAGTGTGTTAACTGCAACCCACATCGAGACCCGTTTCCATGCTTACGTCGGAAATAGTGGGAAATTTGAGAAGGTCCTTGCCATGTCGTGAAAGATCAGAATCCAAAAGAAATGGTACCAAGGTCGGATCCAGGGTGGTCCGATCCGCACAGACAGGTAGATAGCACCAATAACCGAAATGGTTGCCTCCGTGGCTAGTGGCCTGAGCGCCGACCACAACATCTGCGACGACCTGGAATGCGGTGGTT
>NW_011645896.1:613-1192 GCF_000223845.1 Gregarina niphandrodes | reverse complement strand
ACACCACCCAATCGGCGCGCTTGTTGACCCCGGCGTGCGTCCTTGGGCTAAACCAGAAAGGGGAAATTCTAGGAAGAAATCGGATACGTCAGAGGGTCGAGGGACACCCCTTTGGGGGGTAATCGGTAAGGCAACGAAGAGTTTTCAACATTGGGGGATTTAAGTGGGGATGTGGTGAAGGAAAGGTATGGCGATCGTAATGTCCTGCAGTGGATACATGAGGGAAAATGGACACCGCTCGGCCAGCCACCGAAGTTGAGACAGTGCTTTTATGCAGGTATCGACGCTTTCAGCCCAGAAGCTTGGCGGTCTTGTAGCTCAGTAGGTTAGAGCGTCAGTCCAATAAACTGAAAGTCAGTCTAATAAACTGAAAGTCCACGGTTCGATCCCGCGCTCGACCAGTCACTGAAATTGAGAGAGGACGTTTACGCAGGGCACAAGCGGAATCATCAAAGTGAAATCATCAACTGTTGTGTTCGTGGTGGCGTGGGCATGTTCGGCTTAGTTTCAATGGTGAGGATACACGTGTTGGAGAATAACGATCGGCCACACCACACATGTCCAGCAGAAAGCAAACTG
>NW_011645896.1:0-593 GCF_000223845.1 Gregarina niphandrodes | reverse complement strand
GAAAGGGGAAATTCTAGGAAGAAATCGGATACGTCAGAGGGTCGAGGGACACCCCTTTGGGGGGTAATCGGTAAGGCAACGAAGAGTTTTCAACATTGGGGGATTTAAGTGGGGATGTGGTGAAGGAAAGGTATGGCGATCGTAATGTCCTGCAGTGGATACATGAGGGAAAATGGACACCGCTCGGCCAGCCACCGAAGTTGAGACAGTGCTTTTATGCAGGTATCGACGCTTTCAGCCCAGAAGCTTGGCGGTCTTGTAGCTCAGTAGGTTAGAGCGTCAGTCCAATAAACTGAAAGTCAGTCTAATAAACTGAAAGTCCACGGTTCGATCCCGCGCTCGACCAGTCACTGAAATTGAGAGAGGACGTTTACGCAGGGCACAAGCGGAATCATCAAAGTGAAATCATCAACTGTTGTGTTCGTGGTGGCGTGGGCATGTTCGGCTTAGCCCCAATGGTGAGGATACACGTGTTTCACCCTTGGGACCAGGGTTCGATTCCCGGTCTCGGAGAATAACGATCGGTCACACCACACATGCCCAGCGGAAAGCAAACTGGTCCGACCCGCACAGGTAGCGCGGACCGCGCCAAC
>NW_011645895.1:3731-5563 GCF_000223845.1 Gregarina niphandrodes | reverse complement strand
CATAGTGTTAGTGATTTTTCCCTCCAAAAATTCCTCCCTTTTTAAATCCATCGTCGGTACCGGCCAGCCGGGTATAATCTAAATCCTCGGAGACGCACTGTGACACTTCAGTCGTGCGTCCAGCGTCGTTAAGTGGGGCGCTCATACGTCACAACCTCCCGGGGTTTTAAGAGTCGCGGGGTACCAAGGCGAAATGAAATCTTGGGTCTCCTGCTTCCTTCATCAGTAGTCGATCGAGGGAAGATTTCCTTCTGCCAGTGAACGGCCGGATCATAGGTCTCTGCTCGGGTTGACTTCCACGCGGGATGCTCGGCCTAGACTCACAAGGGTTGGCACGCCGTAGCGGATCGGTATCTCGTGGTATATGCCCGTCATGGTCAGAGTTAATTTCTCGTATTGTGAGTGCTCGAAGATCCACCGGAATCCGTCCTATCTTCATGACCTCCGAAAGAGGAGCTTCATACACTAAGTCCTTGTGCCACACAGACTGCGTGACCACGTTGTTATCTTTTAGCGCGGTCACTCGGCAAGGCTCCGACCATGTGGGAATGAGCTTACTGACTCCGAAGCGTTGCTGTATGGTAGCCAGCATCTTCCCACGCAAGAGCACCACCACCGTATCTCCGACGTAGATTTCCTTCTTCACAGGAGGTCGTCCTTTGCTGACTGAAGACAAAGTGTGGTTGAGGGCATCCTGTCGGAACGTGTTCAATAGCTTGAGACGCGGAATCACATCCGTTATGTAAGTCTCGAACTTGTGCCATTCTTGGAAGTGAGGTAGAACCAAGTCTGCACCGGTGACGATCCGATACGATGACTCGCCAGTAGTTGGGTGCGGCGTAGAACGATAGGCCAACATGGCAGAGGCAACGATCTCCTTGAAACTCCAGTCTGTTGTCGACACAAACGCGCTAACAGACTTATTGAGATACTGATGAAAGGCCTCTATGACACCATTGCCTTGAGGGTAGTACGTTGAACAGTAGAGACAATTCATTCCAAGTCCTTGACAACGCTCTCTAAACTCTTCCGCGAAATGCACTGTCGCTCAACAGATTCCGGGGAGCACCGAGAACGGCGACCCAGTTGCAGTAGAAGGCTTCCCATAGATCGACTGCACGGACTGTGCGGAGAGGGATCGCAATGGCGAACTTACTGAAATGGTCGATGCAAGTGAATATGTAGAACTGTTGTTCCCGAAACCAGATAGGGCCGACTGTATCACACGCGACCACTTCGAACATACCAGTCGAGAGTAGATTACCTCGCACGAAGTCTATCGCCGTATGCCTTCGTCGAATGCATGTCGGGCAGTGTTTCGCAAACTGCCGAACATCATTCATCATGTTAATCCACCAGAAGTATTTAGACAATCGATGGTAGGACCTTTGAACACCTTGGTGGGCTCCAACTCGCGAGAAATGAAAGTAGAATAGAACCCGTCGTCGGAGCACCTCAGGAACATACACGCGATTTCGCACGATTGGTAGACCATTTTGAAGTGTATACGAGAAAGGTGGCTCAGGTTCTTGTTCGAATGCGTTAGCGACGTCTTCAGGCGTGGGGAACGTCTCATTGAGGGTCAACATTGACGGTTGAACGTCCGTCTGGGATGTTAGGACCCACCTAGCGTCAATATCTTCGTCTAACTTACCAAACTCGACGTCACGCGTGAAGATATCCACGTGTTGTTGATTTTTTCCAGCTCTGTAGATGATCTTAAACTGAAATTCCTGAAGAAACATAGCCCACCTGGCAACCCGTGACTTCTCTGTACTCCAGAGCCACCTTAAGCTCTGATGATCGGTTCGTACGACAAACTCCTTGCCGCG
>NW_011645895.1:0-3711 GCF_000223845.1 Gregarina niphandrodes | reverse complement strand
AGCGTCAATATCTTCGTCTAACTTACCAAACTCGACGTCACGCGTGAAGATATCCACGTGTTGTTGATTTTTTCCAGCTCTGTAGATGATCTTAAACTGAAATTCCTGAAGAAACATAGCCCACCTGGCAACCCGTGACTTCTCTGTACTCCAGAGCCACCTTAAGCTCTGATGATCGGTTCGTACGACAAACTCCTTGCCGCGTAGATAATGAGCGAAATGAAATATAGACCGGACGACAGCGTACGCTTCCAGCTCATAGATAGGCCACTTTGACTCCGCTGTGGTCAACTTCTTTGACGCGAACTGCAATACATGTACCTTGTCGCCTTCAGTCTGCTGAAGTACGCCTGCAATCGCGTATGTTGAAGCATCAGTGTCCAAGCAGAAAGGAAGGTGAGGTTGCGGCAGGTACAATGAAAGCTGCGCTTCTGACAACACCTTTTTCACAGAGTCGAAACTGTTTTGACAAGACTCAGACCAAACGAAATCTTCCGCTGTGATGAGTCCCTGCAAGGGTCTCACCAACGAAGCATAATCTCTGATGAACTTGCTCAAGTAACCAACCAGTCCTAGGAACCTACGAACTCCATTGACATCCTCAGGAGGCGAGAGCCTCTGAATGGTCTCCATTGACTTCTTTGACGGGTAAACCTTGCCTCGCGATCGCGAACGAGAGGGCCTCCTGGATGGCTTCTTTTTCCGGTCCCGGCGCTGCTTGGCATTCTGGTAGTATCGATTCTCCTTCTCATACTTGTCATTGTACATGTTCGCTAAAGTTTGTAGAAGCTCGCGATTGTTTCTAATGTCCTCGATACTAAGCTTGAAGGATCCACCGGGTTCTGGGCGGAGGTAAGCATGCCTGTCGCCGAGAGGTCCCTTCCTGGTAATCTGCCAGCAGTCTTCTTGAACATGGCCAGGCCGTTTGCAGTTGTCGCAGACTGGTTTGTTCAGACATTTGAAACTGATATGGTCTGTTGAGTGGCACCACTTGCATTGTCTGAGGTGGTTCGAGTTTACCGCAGGCATTGCCCAGTGTCTTGTCTCTTGAACCGTATTGAGTGCTGGCTCTATCTCTTGCCTAATTTGTTCTGCACTGACGATAACTTACATCCGACCGAATCTTTATTTCGATTTCTCGGTCAATCTTCCAAGTCAAAAACAGTCAATAATCTAACGCATGGTATCTCGACTTCTGATTCCAACGACGGCACAACTCCTTGAACCTGGCTTTCAACAGGAGGAAGTGATCTATAACCTTCATGGTATCAGTACCACGGTCTTGAGTCTGTAGCCTTTGACAGACAACATTTATCTCATCGCTGAAAGGGAATAGTACGATAGCGTACTTGTCGATGAATTCTTCATATGGTAGTAACATCAGTCTCTCACGCGCGATACGATCTTGGTTGTTCGGAGTAGACTTGAGAATCACTACTTCCTTCAACTCTGCGGGCAGGTAGAGCATTGACGAAGCGACCCGCTTCCATTTGGTCAACGTCTCGTCGAAGTCTCTTTCGGACTTCGGATTGAACTGCACATCACCACCAATGTCCTTGATAAGATGCCGGACACGTTTCTTGTCCGAGGAGGACGTGTAGGAAGTTAAGAAGGTGTCTTCACCTTCGGAGAAGACATGATCATCTTCACTGTCAGAGTCGCCCGGAGACATGTTATACTCGAGGACATTGGGGGGGATTACTTGATCGACTAGTTTGGAATGGCCACGAGTACCCAGGTCGTCCACCATGATTTGTTTCTGGGCTTCGTGGCTATCTATCGAATGAATTGTAGGCTGGGACAATTTTTGTGACGTATGAGCGCCCCACTCAACGACGCTGGACGCACGACTCGACTGAGGCAGGACATCTCAGTCCACACAAGTAAAGCAAAGAGCTGGAGGGCGATAATAATAAAAAATTTAGCATTCCGCAAAGTAGAATTCAATTTTCATTCAACATCGATTAGCTAAGTTCCACCATGTCGCAGCCGACGATTCATTCGACAGATAGCCACGAAGCCCAGAAACAAAACAAAAATTGTTGAGTTGATTGTTGGTATCGTGGTTGCTCGCTGGGTTGCTCAGGTACGAGTGCCGAATCAGGTTCTCCTGTCTGTGTCCGAAAAATAAAATCTTGGTTGTCGTGACGTATGCGAATGGAAGACTCCTTGCGGACGAGAGCGAAATGGAACCTCGGAGTACTGGCGCTGTCCATCAGGTGTCGGTCGGTATGTGTCTGTCATAGTCGGAGTTGAGGTCCTTTTCGATATGGCAGAAGCATCAGTCTCTCGCGGGCGATGCGGTTGAGGTTGTTCGGAGTATACTTGAGAATCACTCTTTCTTGAGATGCCGGACAAGTTTCTTGTCCGAAGAGGACGTGTATGAAGTCAAGAAGGTGTCTTCGCCATCGGAGAATAGATAGTCATCTTCGCCGTCACTGTCGCCAGGAGGCATGGCATACTCGAAGACGTTGGAGGGGGTTACCTGATCGGTGGGCTTACCGGTCACGATTACCGAGGTCGTCCACCATGAGTTGGTAATTGTCGTGACGTGCGTGAATGGACTTCTCAGTAGTCCCACAGTTGGTGGTGCGTCGAGACGTAACAGCTCAATGACGGGCCGGCAACGGGGTTTTTGATATAGGGGAGACAGAGGGTAGCATGGCGACACACACACCTGACGCGATACCCCTATTCCGCGACTCAGACGACGAGCTCAGCGTTAGCAGGCCGTCCCCCAGCACCCAACAGGACGCACCAATGGCGATCGCTACTGGATGGGTTGCTGCGGACGTGGGCTTCATCGAGGAATCGCGGTTTGCGAATACGAGAGTCATCGCGAAACAGTCTGCAAAGGATGACTGGATCGCCAAGGTCACCGCGCAGCCCTTGCCGCCGATGAGAGTCGACAACGAGGAACACTTCGAAGGACTGGGTCGACGAAGTGGTGGGCCTGGTCAACCGCGCGGCCCACAAAATCGACGAAGAAAGTATGATAGAGGTGCTTTGGGCGCAAATACCTCCTGCGAAGCGACAGCGCCTCGCAAGGGTAGACCGGGGTCCCGGCATACCCGTGGAACAGTTCATTTCGGACGTAGCGCGTCTTCTCTTTCCGACGTCGACATATGCCATGGAGGCGTATGTCGCGGCGCTGACGGTCTCGCCGAGCGACTTCGTGCAGCTCTCCGACGTATTATTAGCTAGAATTGCCCGCTATGTGAGACTAGCGCGTAGATGGGGTCTCACGGAGACAATAACCCGCGCAGGGCTCGACATGCGTATTAGGCGCGCCGCGTCACCCCAGTGGCGGACGTGGTATACGAATATGTCGGTCAGGGGGAAGTCACTCCTAGACGTAGTTGACAGCGTGTGCATCAACCTCGAAGCACAGACGCGGGTCTTGGCCGTTGTAGACCCGGCAGTACACGTCCAACAATCGCCCGTAGAGCAACCATCGGAGATGGTTGAAGAAGAACAGCTAGGCGAGGTGCAAGTCGGCTCACCTGTATGCGCCACCTGCGGAGGGTACCCTCACCCACGCAACGGCGTATGTCCGGCACGCGACTCAACGTGCCTCAATTGCGGCAAACGCGGTCACTGGGCCAGAGTGTGCCCCACTCGGTACTACAAGGATAGTTATGGACGTCCCGTGCACTCCGTGACTCAAACGAAGAGTGGGACCATATTCGTGAGAGTTGGTGGCGACGTGAC
>NW_011645894.1:6794-7386 GCF_000223845.1 Gregarina niphandrodes | reverse complement strand
GTTTGTGGGTCACTATCGCCGAAACGACGACAGCGAGAAGTGATGTGATTGGCAAGATTATATTACTTAACATTAGACTTTAATCGCTGTTTTCGAAGTTTGAAAAATTCTAGGTTTCAATAAAAAGAAGGTCAAGACGGCGTCTCTAGCCGTTGTGTCGGCGAAATTCCAATCTTCAAAATTTCTTGAAGTCCTCACTTGGGTTTGGGGTACCGGTAGATGATAATAAACCCTCCTCTTCTTTTTCCTTTCACTTTTTCGACCTGTCCAGTCTTTCACATCCACCCAAGCGTTCAAATCCTCGCTGGGACAACGCCAATCATCAGACACCCAAGCACCAGCCTAGAAGCGAGTATCTCGGAGTTGGTACTTCGTAGCCGGATTGCCCGCGTCAGACATACCGTGACCTAGGTATTGTCCCCGTAGCCTAACGGGATGGCGTTCCTGACTTATTCATAAATTAAGGAAAGAATCGGGGTTCGAATCCTCGCCGGGACAAACACCTATCACCGCCTGTCCAGAACCAGAAGCAAGTAACTCGAAGTTGGTACCCCTAGCCGGATTGCTCGCGTTAGACTTACGGTGACCTGGA
>NW_011645894.1:6291-6774 GCF_000223845.1 Gregarina niphandrodes | reverse complement strand
GACACCCAAGCACCAGCCTAGAAGCGAGTATCTCGGAGTTGGTACTTCGTAGCCGGATTGCCCGCGTCAGACATACCGTGACCTAGGTATTGTCCCCGTAGCCTAACGGGATGGCGTTCCTGACTTATTCATAAATTAAGGAAAGAATCGGGGTTCGAATCCTCGCCGGGACAAACACCTATCACCACCTATCCAGAACCAGAAGCAAGTAACTCGAAGTTGGTACCCCTAGCCGGATTGCTCGCGTTAGACTTACGGTGACCTGGAGTCTGCCTTGGTAGTCTAACAAAATGACACCAAAGTCGGCTTCCGGATTTGAACAGGTCCAGGCAAACATCAGTAGATTTCTAGTCTACCCCCTAACCACTCGGGCAAGCTGCCAAATATTATTCTCAACAAATCTGATTTGTTTGTGGTTCATTTTGGTTGGTGGGATGGCGCGAAGCCCACCCTGCAGCAGCTCCCGAGCCCACGGATCGTACT
>NW_011645894.1:5140-6271 GCF_000223845.1 Gregarina niphandrodes | reverse complement strand
GAAGGTCAAGACGGCGTCTCTAGCCGTTGTGTCGGCGAAATTCCAATCTTCAAAATTTCTTGAAGTCCTCACTTGGGTTTGGGGTACCGGTAGATGATAATAAACCCTCCTCTTCTTTTTCCTTTCACTTTTTCGACCTGTCCAGTCTTTCAGCATCCACCCAAGCGTTCAAATCCTCGCTGGGACAACGCCAATCATCAGACACCCAAGCACCAGCCTAGAAGCGAGTATCTCGGAGTTGGTACTTCGTAGCCAAGAATCGGGGTTCGAATCCTCACCGGGACAAACACCTACCACCACCTATCCAGAACCAGAAGCAAGTAACTCGAAGTTGGTACCCCCAGCCGGATTGCTCGTGTTAGACTTACGGTGACCTGGAGTCTGCCTTGGTAGTCTAACAAAATGACACCAAAGTCGGGTCTACGGGGGAGCTTGGTCTGACAGCTACCGATCCCAGACACACAGATAGTCCAAATAGAGAATGAACCGAAATGGTTGTCTCCGTAGCCCACAGGGGTGAGCGACGACCATAACATCTGCGACGACCTGGAATACGGTGGTTCGAGTCCCACTCCTGCCAAAAACTACCAAGCGCATCACTATTGGTGGACGACAAGTCCGAAACCAGGAACTGAAAGACCTGCCCAGCAAACAAAAACAAAGGTGGTGTGCCGAGCTCTAACGACAAAAAGCGAACTGAAAACGCGAAGGTGGTGTGCCGGTGCAGGGCGGCGGCCAGCGTTTTCTGCCTGTGAAATAGCCTCAGGTTGTCCCCCGGGAGTCGTCAGCCTTCTTAGCTTAGGGGTACAGCGTTCGCTTTGTAAGCGAAAGGTCGTCGGTGCGATTCCGGCAGACGACTTGCTTCCATCACCCATTGAGATCTGACCGTCTTCAGTCTGTTGAGTGGCTTTAGGTTGTGCGCCGATAGGCATCGGCCTTCTTGGCTTAAGGGCAGAGCGTTCGCTTAGTTAACGAAAGGTTGCCCGACCGATTCCTGCAGAAAGCTTCCTTGCGTCACCTCCTTGATATTTGGGGCTGGCGTTTTACGTGTGTTCGACATATGAAGTGGCCTCAGGTTGTGCACCGACGGTCACCAGCCTTCTTAGCTAAGGGGCAGAGCATTCACTTAGT
>NW_011645894.1:4528-5120 GCF_000223845.1 Gregarina niphandrodes | reverse complement strand
GGGTCTGAACGGCCACAACGTTCTGTCCTAACCACTAGACGATGCAGACACCATTCACCTCCTGTTGGACCAGTTCCTATTCATTCGAAACGTGGTTGTCGTTAGCACACCCAGGATGCGACAAGGACCGGCCTCCAATAACATCCACTTGGCCCTCATCGTCAGCTTCTGGATTAGAACAGGTCCAGGCAAACATCAGTAGACCCTCATCGTCAGCTTCTGGATTTGAACAGGTCCAGCCAAACATCAGTAGATTTCTAGTCTACCCCTTAACCACTCGGGCAAGCTGCCGATTGTTTCAGGCCGACCCTACCGACATTCCTGCCATGCTGCCAACGCCACTAGGATACGATGCCTTGTGTGGGTGCTTCTTGTGTGGGCGTGCGTGGCTCGTCAGCTGGCACTTGCTGACGAAGCCAAGGAGGAGAAGGCGGCCAAGAAGTCGAGGTTGGGGGACGGGAGGAGGAGCAGGAGGCGGCGGCGGTGAAGTACTACTCGACCGCCGACAACCCCAGGGAGCTTGCTTGGTCTCCGCCACCTCCGACAGCGTCGTGAGGGTTTGTGGAGGAGAAGTACGGGAGTTGATCCTTAT
>NW_011645894.1:3259-4508 GCF_000223845.1 Gregarina niphandrodes | reverse complement strand
GGCCCTCATCGTCAGCTTCTGGATTAGAACAGGTCCAGGCAAACATCAGTAGACCCTCATCGTCAGCTTCTGGATTTGAACAGGTCCAGCCAAACATCAGTAGATTTCTAGTCTACCCCTTAACCACTCGGGCAAGCTGCCGATTGTTTCAGGCCGACCCTACCGACATTCCTGCCGTGCTGCCAACGCCACTAGGATACGATGCCTTGTGTGGGTGCTTCTTGTGTGGGCGTGCGTGGCTCGTCAGCTGGCACTTGCTGACGAAGCCAAGGAGGAGAAGGCGGCCAAGAAGTCGAGGTTGGGGGACGGGAGGAGGAGCAGGAGGCGGCGGCGGTGAAGTACTACTCGACCGCCGACAACCCCAGGGAGCTTGCTTGGTCTCCGCCACCTCCGACAGCGTCGTGAGGGTTTGTGGAGGAGAAGTACGGGAGTTGATCCGTATAAACTGGGATACGTGTTGGATCCCCGTAAGCCTCCTCAACTCCTCCGTCGCCACCCCGTCCTTCACCAAGGCACGTGACGACTAAGAGCGTCTGAATCCGATGGCGAAGGGTCCGCCCCCACCGACGAGCTAACATTGATCATAGTGGGATTCGAACCTACGCCCTTTCAGACCTAGGCTTCAACACGGCGCCTTAGACCACTCGGCCATCTTGCCCGAAAGCCTTATTTCTACAAAGCTGAGGAGACGGCCCACCAGCCTCAAGAAACTGGTTTTGGTGTGCCAACCCGAGTGGTCGAAGGAGGTAACTGAAGGTCTCCCATGACGGACATCATCTTCCTGATACCTATATATTTTTCGTCAACTCGTCGCTAACCGTGGACATGACAAGAATCGGCCATCAATGACGTCCGCTTGTACCTTCATCGACAGCTACTGGATTTGAACCATTGCGGGCAAAGCGTCCGTGAATGATACGGCAACCACAGTCAACGGTGGGCTGTTGTCGGACACTGGGTGACGCGAGTACGTTTCCGATAATTCCGAGGCGTGTTATAAGCGTCAGTTTTTGTTCATAACAAGAGTGTAACTGTGTCACGGGTGTAGGGGGCCGTGGCATACCCTATTTGGACATGGAGTGCCATTGCAGGCAGAGCAAGAAACAGCAAACAAGAGGGTGGACAGCGCCAGTGGTCGAGTCGCGAACGAGTGGTCGAGTAGGCAGAGGTAAAGGTGGTAGTCAGGACTTCGACGAACGAAGAGCCAAGAACGAGGAGCGAGTAAATGCATAACGGGGAGACTCCGACG
>NW_011645894.1:2857-3239 GCF_000223845.1 Gregarina niphandrodes | reverse complement strand
AAAGCGTCCGTGAATGATACGGCAACCACAGTCAACGGTGGGCTGTTGTCGGACACTGGGTGACGCGAGTACGTTTCCGATAATTCCGAGGCGTGTTATAAGCGTCAGTTTTTGTTCATAACAAGAGTGTAACTGTGTCACGGGTGTAGGGGGCCGTGGCATACCCTATTTGGACATGGAGTGCCATTGCAGGCAGAGCAAGAAACAGCAAACAAGAGGGTGGACAGCGCCAGTGGTCGAGTCGCGAACGAGTGGTCGAGTAGGCAGAGGTAAAGGTGGTAGTCAGGACTTCGACGAACGAAGAGCCAAGAACGAGGAGCGAGTAAATGCATAACGGGGAGACTCCGACGTAGTACATGATCTTGACGGGTTGGAGGAAGAG
>NW_011645894.1:0-1188 GCF_000223845.1 Gregarina niphandrodes | reverse complement strand
ATACACTGCGTCCGCCGGTAATCAAACCCGGGTCGCCTCGATTGCAACGAGGCATTCTACCACTAGACCACAAACGCAAAAGCAATTAACTTATGTGAAGCTTGCGGTCCGCTTTTTGTGTTCAGCCGCATGCCTTTGACCTTCTCTTTTATTGAAACCTAGAGTTTTTCAAACTCCGAAACAGCGATTAATGTTAAGTAATGCCGTATTACTAATAACATCACTTCTCGCTATCACTTCCCGGAATCCGAAAGGAACCTCTTACCGACTCGGGCATGACAGCTGGTCTAGGGAGGTATAGAGTAGACGGTACGGCTTCTGTCACATACGGAAGTCCACCGTAGAGAGGTATGAGCGGGTGTTGGTGGGGTCATACGCGGATTGTTTCCGGGGTAAATTAGACGTGGTGAAATCAGCAGATCCCCAGATCATCTATGCACTATTCTGCATTGTAAAAGAAGCTCGTTTAAACATCCTAGGTAACCCTTGGATGAGGACCCTGAAGGCTGCTGTATGTTTCAATGATGATGAAGTTAGAAACGAAGCTGGAAAGCTATCTTTATTCACCAAGGAAGTTATACATTACCTCGATGTGTTCAATGTTGGTCCCAAGATCGTTGATGTCAATGTGATGGCTGATCCTGCACCAGTTTTCGTTGAGACTCAAGCGGTCTTCGCATGACACCTTGCTTTAGCGGTCGTGGTCTAGTGGCTAAGACGTCTGCTTAACACGCAGAAGTTCCCGAGTTCGATCCTCGGCGTCCGTTGAGGTAAGACTAATCAACACGCCGAGTGTGCGTTGTCCACCGGGTCCAGGTGGTAAGAATACACGACTTTCACTCGTGCGACCCGTGCATAATGACAAGGCTCCGGGGTAGCACATAATCTTGACGAGTTGGAGGAAAAGAGCACGTTTGTGAGCCAGCATTGCTGGGATGGTGAGTGAATCCGCGCAATCTGTGTGGGTCGGATTGGCAACCACCAGGCCAGTTTGCTACATGTGTGATGTGACCGACCGCTTTTCTCCGAGACCGGGAATTGAACCCGGGTCTTCCGCGTGACAGGCGGAAATACTAACCACTATACTATCTCGGGCTGGACATTTGTGATGTGACCGACCGCTTTTCTCCGAGACCGGGAATCGAACCCGGGTNTTCCGCATGACAGGCGGAAATACTAGCCACTATA
>NW_011645893.1:7134-8207 GCF_000223845.1 Gregarina niphandrodes | reverse complement strand
AGTGTGATACGCGCACTCGGATGTCATAGATCCCGATCGGCCTTTGATCGATCAACTGGTTGATCCTTGCGATCAGCTTGTCGGAGTCATCGATCTCCGGGTCAACTAGAGTCTTCCGCAGGATCTTATTACGCACTTCAAAGGCTTTGTCAGGCGACATTCGCACACCTTTTAGCCGACTCAACATCTGTCCTGGATCACCCATCATATAATCAATGTGGGACCATTCGTCTGTCGTCAGCGTGTGTCGTCTGTCACGTCTGTGCCCGTCAGAGCTTCTGTCAGAGTAGTAGACTTCTTCCAACATGGGTTGCTGCTGGACGTTCATTGGTTGCTGTTGACTATGTACTGATGTCAAATCGAGAGTAGGTGGTCGTACGGGCTGTACTGGTACCGCTTCCTGAATTTTGCGATGCGTAAAGGCTGGCTGTTCAGCCTTCTCCTTAGCCGCGATCACCATCTCTAGCTCCTTTATAAATGACGTCGTTAGCAGTACTCTGTTATATTGTAGCAGTCGTTGACAGTCTAGGGTCGTACATACCTCTCCCCAAACCTTTGGTGGGATGGCTTGGACCCTAACTACGTCCATGTTGCCACTCTTATTCGCCTCAATAATGATATTGCGTGCTTCCTTGTGTACATCCATCGTTGATCTAGTCTCAACCATATGGGACGGGTAACTGAGTTCGAGTGTATAAAGTGAAGTTCAATGTTCAGAAGATGCTTTTCTTTTCACGAAGAAAAATTATGATGATTGAATAATTAAAAACTCTTTAAGAGAGGAGACGGTGTCTCCTTGAATAAAAATCGGCCGGGTTCTGGCCTCCTGGGATATGCTGGTACGCTGCCTTATATAAGGCTCGAATGCGTGCCGCATATACTTCTAAGTCGTTGCGCGGTTCCTCTCGTCTTTCGAGGGCCTGCCAAAGTCGTATATTGTCCGTTACAATAATCTTCCTCGCATTCTTATCAATGAAATCTATCGCAGACTTGTATTTCGCTAGCAGCTTATAAGCGCCTTGAATTTCCTTATACGATGCTAGATTTGTCGATGTCTTCGTTAGAGGAATCGA
>NW_011645893.1:4746-7114 GCF_000223845.1 Gregarina niphandrodes | reverse complement strand
TGTCAAATCGAGAGTAGGTGGTCGTACGGGCTGTACTGGTACCGCTTCCTGAATTTTGCGATGCGTAAAGGCTGGCTGTTCAGCCTTCTCCTTAGCCGCGATCACCATCTCTAGCTCCTTTATAAATGACGTCGTTAGCAGTACTCTGTTATATTGTAGCAGTCGTTGACAGTCTAGGGTCGTACATACCTCTCCCCAAACCTTTGGTGGGATGGCTTGGACCCTAACTACGTCCATGTTGCCACTCTTATTCGCCTCAATAATGATATTGCGTGCTTCCTTGTGTACATCCATCGTTGATCTAGTCTCAACCATATGGGACGGGTAACTGAGTTCGAGTGTATAAAGTGAAGTTCAATGTTCAGAAGATGCTTTTCTTTTCACGAAGAAAAATTATGATGATTGAATAATTAAAAACTCTTTAAGAGAGGAGACGGTGTCTCCTTGAATAAAAATCGGCCGGGTTCTGGCCTCCTGGGATATGCTGGTACGCTGCCTTATATAAGGCTCGAATGCGTGCTGCATATACTTCTAAGTCGTTGCGCGGTTCCTCTCGTCTCTCGAGGGCCTGCCAAAGTCGTATATTGTCCGTTACGATAATCTTCCTCGCACTCTTATCGATGAAGTCTATCGCAGACTTGTATCTCGTTAGCAGCTTATAAGCGCCTTGTATTTCCTTGTACGATGCTAAGTTTGTCGATGTCTTCGTTAATGGAATCGACTCTGCCATAACTTTCTGATTGTTGTACGTTACCACCATCCCAGCTTGCGTATCTGATGCGTCGACATATATCGTTATCGTATTGCCCTTAGAGGGTCTTATTCGTTCGATTTCCCATGGGGAGTCGACTGCATCTATTAAATCTCTGACCACGTTTGTTACGTGTTTCGTCTTTAGTAATATTTGACGTATCTTCGTCAACGAGTTTCGAACGCCCGTCCTATGGATCATCTTATAATAGGATAATTGGTGCGTCGCTCGCGTTATACCATCTACACATTCTGAACGTAGTAATTTTCTAATCTGTTCAGCTTTGTCTTTGGGTATTCCAATAGACTCTTTAGTGAATTCGTAACCGAGTATCACTAGTGTAGTATTCGTAGATGACTTCTCTTTATTGATTTTGAAGCCATACTCGCGTAGGTGACGTATCACTCTACCGTATCGGTCGAAACATTCTTTTCTATCATCCCCGGCTACTATTATATCATCTTGATAAGACCTTACGTGTGTCTTATCAATATCGAGTAGCTGTCCCAGCACTTTCATCATTACGACCGCGAAGTGCTTAGGGGCACACATTGCACCCATAGGCATGCGCATGTATCTATACGCAGTGCCGTCCATACCGAGAAACGGATAGTAGTTCGTCTGGTCTTCCGCGATGGGGATAGCATGGAATGCCTTCGATAAGTCGATCTTCATGATCTCCTGGAGATCATGCCGCCCATGCGATCACTGGTCCAATCGCTTGCATGTTCGGGAACTTGCCATCGTCGTTCGTGCACGGATATAGGCATTGGCAGTTGTGCGTAACTCGTCTGCCAACTACGTGCGGGTTTAGAATGGCTTTCACCTCAGCTCTATCGACCTTCTCAATGGTGCGATCTTCAAGTCGATCACGTATCCATTGTTCATAGATCACAGCGTTCTCACCCGTAAAGCGTGGCTTGGTCCAACGAATCGTTGGATCCCCTGCTAGGTGTTCCGAAAACGCCGGTAACGTATGGGATTTTCTCCCCGAGCCCCTTCTTCTTCATTAAGCATCCGAGTTGATGCATAGTCATCACTCGTCATTACTATATTCGTCGACATTGGTGTTGCTTCGTCACCTGTCGATATATCTGAACCTGAATTAGCGTCTGGCTCGGCGTCTACCTCTTTATGACGCCTGCCTTCTTCCTATTTAGTGCCTTGAGACCAATTCTTAGTGGTCTCAGTATTCTTAACATAGCTACCTCGTCTGGGCTGATTCGTATTGCCCGCTGGGTACTTCTTCTTATACGTAGCGTTCGTAGCATTCTGCTTAGCCTGAGGTTTTGGTTTGCGTTCGTCAGGCCTCTTTCTTGAGCTTACGTTATAGACTCCCAGGGGTTTCAGAATCTGCCCGGTCTCGATACGATGCATGGTACCTTCTTTCCCATAGGCTATGCAACTCAATAAGATGTTGACTGATAAGTCATGTGATATCAGCCCTTGATCGATCAACTGGTTGATCTTTGCGATCAGCTTGTCGGAGTCATCGATCTCTGGGTCAACTAGAGTTCGATATTTTGCGTTGAAAGTGCATCATCCACCCAAGCGTTCAAATCCTAGGCAGTCCGGAAGCAACTATCTCGAAGTTGGTACTCCCAGCCGGATTGCTCG
>NW_011645893.1:2361-3170 GCF_000223845.1 Gregarina niphandrodes | reverse complement strand
TACAGTGCTGGTATTCATTTGATTCTGGTCTGGGGGGGCTGGATGGGGTACGGAGTGGTTAACTGGAGTGATACGCTGAGAAGACCCTATCTGGCAGTCAGGAGCAGGAATCGTTGTGCGACTACTTTGGGATCCAAAAGATCTACTCGTCGGCTTACTACCCGCAGGGAGATGGATTCGCGGAGAGAATGATGCGTACTATGAACTATTTGTTGGTGGCCCTCAGCCGAGAAGACCCAAGCAGCTGGGCGAAATACGTTTCGGGACTGATGCTCGCATATAATGCTAGCGCGAACGAGGCCACAGGCAGTAGCCCGTTCGAGATGAACACCGAGGCTGCCGCAGGAGTTGACAACAATGACCAAGGCTGTGGGACCGGATGTTAATCGTTACGTCGGGCATTTACGCAGCGTGATTTCGAATCACACGGAGCGGGCAAAGGACTTCCTGGATCGGTACTGGACTCGCGTCAAGGGTCAGTACGATAAGAACCGTCGACACGTCAGTCTGCGACCCGGAAGTCACGTCCTAGCACAGCTAACGGATCGAGGAAAAGGGAGGAAAAGGGGGTGAGGAAAAGGAAGGAATTTTAGTGTGTAAAAATTTAAGGAGAAGCAACCGGGACGATAACGAAGATGAGGGCCCTGACGATGCTCGACCTACCGCCGCCCACCGCCCCTCGCCCGGCCGCCTTCCCAACAGATGGCAATCCCACCAAAAAGCAGCGAGTCAATTCGCACTTCCTAGTCCCGCCACCCTGCTGTGCGAGGGCACGACGTAGCTCTGTACACAGAACCTTGTTCTCTTTT
>NW_011645893.1:1973-2341 GCF_000223845.1 Gregarina niphandrodes | reverse complement strand
GCCGCAGGAGTTGACAACAATGACCAAGGCTGTGGGATTGGATGTTAATCGTTACGTTGGGCATTTACGCAGCGTGATTTCGAATCACACGGAGCGGGCAAAGGACTTCCTGGATCGGTACTGGACTCGCGTCAAGGGTCAGTACGATAAGAACCGTCGACACGTCAGTCTGCGACCCGGAAGTCACGTCCTAGCACAGCTAACGGATCGAGGAAAAGGGAGGAAAAGGGGGTGAGGAAAAGGAAGGAATTTTAGTGTGTAAAAATTTAAGGAAAAGCAACCGGGACGATAACGAAGATGAGGGCCCTGACGATGCTCGACCTACCGCCGCCCACCGCCCCTCGCCCGGCCGCCTTCCCAACAGATGG
>NW_011645893.1:740-1058 GCF_000223845.1 Gregarina niphandrodes | reverse complement strand
AGGTCGTCCAATGTAGTGGCGTCTGCCCTTTGATCTGAGGTTTAGTTGCAAACAGACACCTCAGCTATCGAGGGATAAGGAAGTTTTTGATGTGCCAATGCCATAATGCGGCCTTTCGCACCACGCCCAACGTGTGTGTGGGCGACCCAACACAGTAATTTATCCTTTCTTTGTTTGGCGTTTTGGGGTACCACGTACCCCTCCAACCGACAACGTCTATGCTATCAGATTCTACCCTACCACCTATTCCTACTGCTCCTCCCCTCATCTACACTAAAATCTACGGACTACTAATTTTGGTCTTCTTACCGAATTTTT
>NW_011645893.1:0-720 GCF_000223845.1 Gregarina niphandrodes | reverse complement strand
TAGCAATAGTCTCAGACTATTTAGCCTAAAGGTAAAACTAGATGACTTGTAGCCGAGAGGTCGACGGTTCGATCCTCGATGGTGCATATGCATGGTCCTGGATAAGGACTCTTGAGAGAAGACGCAGGGCCTCCCCGAAGGAGACGTACTCCTGGGGCGTCTAATGCAAATGGTACAACGCTCGCGTAGCATGCGAGAAGTACTGGGATCGGTACCCAGGCCGTCCAATGTAGTGGCGTCTGCCCTTTGATCTGAGGTTTAGTTGCAAACAGACACCTCAGCTATCGAGGGATAAGGAAGTTTTTGATGTGCCAATGCCATAATGCGGCCTTTCGCACCACGCCCAACGTGTGTGTGGGCGACCCAACACAGTAATTTATCCTTTCTTTGTTTGGCGTTTTGGGGTACCACGTACCCCTCCAACCGACAACGTCTATGCTATCAGATTCTACCCTACCACCTATTCCTACTGCTCCTCCCCTCATCTACACTAGAATCTACGGACTACTAATTTTGGTCTTCTTACCGAATTTTACGTATTTTCCTGTCCCTGGTTTGTTGTCACATCGCTCTGCCTGTCGGTAACGCTCCAATTGGTGGACGACCTGGGTAATGTTCTCTGACACCGAAGCCCGACCGCTAGACCTCGTGCCGACCCGATACTACTGCACTTTTTACGCAGAGTGAAATGGCAAATTCTAGCCCTATTTCGCAACCTTG
>NW_011645892.1:6316-7073 GCF_000223845.1 Gregarina niphandrodes | reverse complement strand
AAACTCCATTACTTAATCTTTCCAGTACCTCGGCAGGCTTACTCCAGCGTGGGGCAAACTTGCGGCACGGGTACTTCGCACGCTCGTGTTCACTCAAGAGCATAAGTACTTGGTCACCAGGCTTCAAGTCATGATCCCTCCGTTTCTTGTCGTACGCGCTTTTCATGCGCGACCAGTATGCATTCACGCAACGGCGAGCTCGCTCGTGGGCGGAAGTGATAGTATTGCGCAGACTCCTGATGAACTTCGTCGCACTTGGGCTGGCTTTAGTGTTGTCAATCCGTTCACCCGGCCAACGGGCAATACGACCGGTATTGAGCTCGAAAGCGCTATGATGTGTTGCTTCATGCTCGGTAGAGTTGTACGCGAACATAACACCGGGCACGTATCGGTCCCAATTAGAGGTGTCCTTCTTACAAAGAGAGGCCAACGAGTTGTTGAGAGTACGCATCATCCGCTCCGCATAGCCATCACCTTGTGGATAATACGCAGACGAGAAGATCTTCTGCATACCAAAGTATTGGCATAGAAGGGCCACGAGCGCCGAACGGAACTGTGGGCCGTTGTCGCTAAGGACTCGAAGGGGGCATCCGTGTCTGCAGATGATACGCTCATAGAATACTTGCACAACCGTCAAGGACAACTGATCCTTGGTGGGAATCAGCTCGACCCACTTCGTAAATTGGTCGGTAATCACCAGCACGTAGCGCATACCGGACTCGCTAGTGGGGTACGGGCCACAGAAGTCTAGGGCGAC
>NW_011645892.1:5197-6296 GCF_000223845.1 Gregarina niphandrodes | reverse complement strand
GTCGCACTTGGGCTGGCTTTAGTGTTGTCAATCCGTTCACCCGGCCAACGGGCAATACGACCGGTATTGAGCTCGAAAGCGCTATGATGTGTTGCTTCATGCTCGGTAGAGTTGTACGCGAACATAACACCGGGCACGTATCGGTCCCAATTAGAGGTGTCCTTCTTACAAAGAGAGGCCAACGAGTTGTTGAGAGTACGCATCATCCGCTCCGCATAGCCATCACCTTGTGGATAATACGCAGAGGAGAAGATCTTCTGCATACCAAAGTATTGGCATAGAAGGGCCACGAGCGCCGAACGGAACTGTGGGCCGTTGTCGCTAAGGACTCGAAGGGGGCATCCGTGTCTGCAGATGATACGCTCATAGAATACTTGCACAACCGTCAAGGACAACTGATCCTTGGTGGGAATCAGCTCGACCCACTTCGTAAATTGGTCGGTAATCACCAGCACGTAGCGCATACCGGACTCGCTAGTGGGGTACGGGCCACAGAAGTCTAGGGCGACAGTGCTCCATGGGGTGGACGGGGGTGTACTTCGCATCTTGCCGAGCTTCTTCTGCGGTGGTTTCCGCTGCATGCACGAGTGGCAGCCTTGAACTGCTCTCTCGCAAGCAGAGATGCCATTAGGTAGGATGTACTTGCGACTTAAGGCACTCAACAGCTTACGAGCTCCCATGTGTGCTCCTAGAACACTATCGTGTAACCTTTTCGCGACGTCGACGGCGACGCTGACAGGTAGCACCGGGCGCCAGCGGTGGCGGCGACCAAGGCCAATGATGCCATCGCGAAGGATAGCCTTCTTCGAGCGCACTAAGGCAGCGCAGGACTTGCACTGTGACTGTGCCGACTTGAGGGAAGAATCAGAGGGAGCTAGAGAAAGAGCATAGGAGATTGCATGTACGAAAGCGCAATCAGGTAGTGCTTCGGACGCGGCAAAGGATCGCGTGAACGCATCAACGTTTGTGTGTGAGGAACCAGAACGATGAACAATCTCGAACTGACCGAACTCACTCAAACGTAAGGCCCAACGCTGCAAGCGACCAGTCTTCGCCTCGAGTAGCCACTTTAGAGACGAATGGTCCGTGCGCACCTTGA
>NW_011645892.1:4323-5051 GCF_000223845.1 Gregarina niphandrodes | reverse complement strand
CCACAAATTCAAACAGACCTTCCGTGCAAATGAAAGCTGTCTTTGGTATCGCGGACGGTTCCATCGGTACTTGCCAATAACCTGAAGCAGCATCAAGGCTTGAGAAGAACCTAGCACCGGACAGTGCGGCGAGCATGTCGTCGATGCGAGGGAGGGGGAACTTGTCCTTGACCGTGACGTCATTAAGCTTGCGGAAGTCAATACAGAACCTCCAGGTAGAATCCTTCTTGGGTACTAGTAGAATCGGGGAAGCCCAAGGAGAGCTAGAAGGTCGAATAACTCCCATTGCTAGCATCGTCGCTATCTCCTTACGAACAATGTCGCGCTCTTGAGGTGATGTGCGCCGAAGCGGTAGGCAAACAGGTGCGAAACGCTCTGTGTCGATCGGGTGGTAGAAACCTTTGGCAACACCGACTGGTCGAGACGGCGAGGCGAAGGCGCCTGTAGAAATAAGGCGCGGGGCCACTGGGGCATTGATTCTCAAAGAAACGCGGTGGGAGATACAGGACGTTGAGGCACCTGAGTCAACCAGGGCCGCGAAGAAGACATCATTCAAGTGCACAGCGACCATAGGCGGGACACTTATACACGAAATCGTCAACGATCCTGCGGCTGAGCTGGGCCTTGGCGAAAAGGGCGCGGTTGGTCGTTGCGGTAGCCATAGTATTGTTGATTCCCGTTATTCTGCTAGTAGCCACCGCTGTTGCTGTAGTTCTTGCCATTAGGAC
>NW_011645892.1:3760-4303 GCF_000223845.1 Gregarina niphandrodes | reverse complement strand
GAAGCCCAAGGAGAGCTAGAAGGTCGAATAACTCCCATTGCTAGCATCGTCGCTATCTCCTTACGAACAATGTCGCGCTCTTGAGGTGATGTGCGCCGAAGCGGTAGGCAAACAGGTGCGAAACGCTCTGTGTCGATCGGGTGGTAGAAACCTTTGGCAACACCGACTGGTCGAGACGGCGAGGCGAAGGCGCCTGTAGAAATAAGGCGCGGGGCCACTGGGGCATTGATTCTCAAAGAAACGCGGTGGGAGATACAGGACGTTGAGGCACCTGAGTCAACCAGGGCCGCGAAGAAGACATCATTCAAGTGCACAGCGACCATAGGCGGGACACTTATACACGAAATCGTCAACGATCCTGCGGCTGAGCTGGGCCTTGGCGAAAAGGGCGCGGTTGGTCGTTGCGGTAGCCATAGTATTGTTGATTCCCGTTATTCTGCTAGTAGCCACCGCTGTTGCTGTAGTTCTTGCCATTAGGACGGCGAGGGTTGTAGCGGCCTGCCGCCGTGTCCTGACGAAGCGTGAAGCATGCTTTCTTGAAGT
>NW_011645892.1:3204-3740 GCF_000223845.1 Gregarina niphandrodes | reverse complement strand
AGGCATCCCTTCACAGCGTTCGTGGAGACTTTCTCTTTCTGTAGGAAGTCCCACCCGAGTATGACGTCGTACGATAGGGTCTTCATGACGGTAAACTCGTGTGAACCGTACAAGGGGCCAACGCGGTAGTTAACAAGCGCAACGCCACAAATCTCCAGGTGTGAACTGTTCGCCGCCAACAGGGACGATGTAGATGGGGCCACGGGGGCATTGATTCTCAAAGAAACGCGGTGGGAGATACAGGACGTTGAGGCACCTGAGTCAACTAGGGCCGCGAAGAAGACATCATTCAAGTGCACAGCGACCATAGGCGGGACACTTATACACGAAATCGTCAGCGATCCTGCGACTGAGCTGGGCCTTGGCGAAAAGGGCGTGGTTGGTCGTTGCGGTAGCCATAGTACCGTTGATTCCCGTTATTCTGGTAGTAGCCACCGTTGTGGCTGTAGCTCTTGCCATTAGGACGCGAGGGTTGTAGCGGCCTGCCGCCGTGTCCTGACGGAGCGTGAAACATGCCTTCTTGAAGTGGTTGAGTC
>NW_011645892.1:1574-2197 GCF_000223845.1 Gregarina niphandrodes | reverse complement strand
ATCCGAGTAGGTAGAGATACTTCAATAAACGATCCTGGTTAATGTTTTAAGTAAGCAGAACGCAGCAATGATGAACTTTCATCATGCTTCGCCGTCAACTCCGGTTGAAATGTATCGTCAAGTACGTAATTTGGGTAGCAGCGTGAACGTGGTAGGTAATGATGGAGGCAAAGAAGCACAACAGTTTTGAGATGTAAACGAATGGCATAGTTGTAAGGTTGCTCGTAAAAGGGGTTAGGGCGCGGGTTTGATGGCAGCATCAGCTCGAGTCTTGAATTCCATCAACAACTTAACACTTTCGGTGGAAAGTTTGCCTTCAGCGATTAGAGTTGTCACGGCATTGGAACGGCATTGGTACAACCTCGTCCATAAGTCGACGCTGTTAGCGACATTAACGCAATGTTCGTAAGAATCCATGCACTGGACCTTAGCAATAGCCATTTCTTCGTCACCTACCGCCGTCACAGCGTACTCCAACACGTCCTTGACGTAATACCGCCATTCGGGGGCAAGCTCCACTGTCTTCAAGAACTTGGCAGTCATATCCGACAGATAGTTCCGGCGCTGCTTTCGCTGTGCAAGTGGTTTCTTCAAGAAGACCGACCTTGTGATCCCGAGGTACA
>NW_011645892.1:341-1554 GCF_000223845.1 Gregarina niphandrodes | reverse complement strand
TCATGCTTCGCCGTCAACTCCGGTTGAAATGTATCGTCAAGTACGTAATTTGGGTAGCAGCGTGAACGTGGTAGGTAATGATGGAGGCAAAGAAGCACAACAGTTTTGAGATGTAAACGAATGGCATAGTTGTAAGGTTGCTCGTAAAAGGGGTTAGGGCGCGGGTTTGATGGCAGCATCAGCTCGAGTCTTGAATTCCATCAACAACTTAACACTTTCGGTGGAAAGTTTGCCTTCAGCGATTAGAGTTGTCACGGCATTGGAACGGCATTGGTACAACCTCGTCCATAAGTCGACGCTGTTAGCGACATTAACGCAATGTTCGTAAGAATCCATGCACTGGACCTTAGCAATAGCCATTTCTTCGTCACCTACCGCCGTCACAGCGTACTCCAACACGTCCTTGACGTAATACCGCCATTCGGGGGCAAGCTCCACTGTCTTCAAGAACTTGGCAGTCATATCCGACAGATAGTTCCGGCGCTGCTTTCGCTGTGCAAGTGGTTTCTTCAAGAAGACCGACTTAGCATTGGCCAGCGCGGGCTGAATCTCGGCCTGGTTAATTAGATGGATGGGGATCCAGCAGGGTCTCCAAGCCACACGGATTAGCTCGCGCACCTCGCCTTCGTGGACGGCAAGTACGGCATTGTTAATGCCAGCAACCAACCAAACAAACTCCTTGAAAACTTGTTTCCTACTCATGACGTCGTTGTAAGCCACAACGGAAGCTTCTTCGGCGGCTCCAGTCGCCGATGGCTTCAGCCAGTCCTTCTCCGGCCACAAGGCTTTGGTGGCTGGTGGAATGAACCAGCCAGGGGGCGGCACCAACCGTCCCGAAGACCGCTCGAAGCAGAGAGGAGTCGCCAGAGCCTCTCCAGCGAACTCTGGGCAGTCGTCACGTGAGGCGTCGGCTAAGACAACCTCAGGGATATCGCCCGGCTCAGCTGTCGAGGTTGGGCTCGACTCCCCGTCTTCGCGGGCCTTCTTGGTGCGGGTTACATGGCGTCGCACCCTCTTCCTTGGTATCCTGGCGTCGTCAAAGCTTGACTCTGAGTCCAGGTCGTCCACCACGATTGTGGCGGGGGACTGGTCTTGGGACTTACGGGCAACTCGGATGGTCATTGGTCGTCGGGGGTCGTCAGTTATTTATTTGCAAAAAAAGTAAAAAGACAAAGAGACACAACAGGGTGTGTGCGAGAGTGTGTGCGGAGCC
>NW_011645892.1:0-321 GCF_000223845.1 Gregarina niphandrodes | reverse complement strand
TCGTCACGTGAGGCGTCGGCTAAGACAACCTCAGGGATATCGCCCGGCTCAGCTGTCGAGGTTGGGCTCGACTCCCCGTCTTCGCGGGCCTTCTTGGTGCGGGTTACATGGCGTCGCACCCTCTTCCTTGGTATCCTGGCGTCGTCAAAGCTTGACTCTGAGTCCAGGTCGTCCACCACGATTGTGGCGGGGGACTGGTCTTGGGACTTGCGGGCAACTCGGATGGTCATTGGTCGTCGGGGGTCGTCAGTTATTTATTTGCAAAAAAAGTAAAAAGACAAAGAGACACAACAGGGTGTGTGCGAGAGTGTGTGCGGAGCC
>NW_011645891.1:4001-5926 GCF_000223845.1 Gregarina niphandrodes | reverse complement strand
CCTGGCTTATCACTGACGACTGCGACGACGACCAGATCTATTTATGCCCAATGGTGACCTTGGAAACCATGGTATACCGTAAGTAGAAAATTTACATGGTAACCGGTTTCCAAGGTCACCATTGGGTATAAATAGATCTGGTCGTCGTCGCAGTCGTCAGTGATAAGCCAGGGGCTTATGGGCAAGCACCAAGTAAGGGGGATCAACATGGATATAAATATGTATGCGCAGGTTATTTCCAGTCAGTATGTCCGAGTACATCGAGCTGAGCACTATTACCCCCAGCAGTAGTGAAGAGAGTGTGTTTAATCAACCCAGTACAAGTACAGGGGTGCGACGTAGGGGTGGATACGTATCTATTCCTATTAACTCGTCTAATAGTAGTATCTCCAGTGCCGGCAGTGACAGTAAATTGAGAGTACCTAATACACCACGTGTTGGGGGTGCGGTTATTGGAGCAGGTAGCCAATATCAACCAATATTCGAAGGGCAATTGGGAAGAGCAGCAGCTGACCCTAACAACCCTTTATCGAGAGCAATATTTGGTAATCGAGACGATTACTACGCAGCCGTTCCTTGGGAATTGAGACGTTTGGGGTTGAAAGAGCGACAGGAGAAGATCAAACCGTACGGAGATCCTTGGAATAAGGACACTAAGGCTAAATATCCAGAACACTGGAGACTAGTAAATCCTCGCAGGGGACTAAACAAGGCGAAGAAGCAAGAACAAAGGGAAGCACAGGCGAGAAGAGATTCTGCCAATCTAGCAAGGGGAGAACCACCACGGAACGGACTAGTTTTACCGTTTTCGAACAATATCGGACCTGGAAATCCAATACGTCCCGCGACCAACAGAGCTGACCTTATTGCGCAGGGTCACGACTTACATTATCAACAAGCTAAGAGCGATAGCGACGTGCTGTCAGCGGATAGAGAAGCAATCTCACAATTCGCACACGAGGCAATCCAGGGTCAGGATCCTATATCTAGGATACACGCGGCAGTGGGAGGAATCGGGCTGGGAGTTAAGCACGCAGTCGAACATTTAAGCGGAAAAGTATACTACGGTAAGCAATGCCTAGAGTTAGACCGTTGGGTCCGAATCCTCAGGATCGTCCTAATTGGGATAGTATGAATGAGGGACAAAGACGTTATGCTATGGAACAATGGAACCTAGCTAGAGTAAGACGTGGGGAATACTTTGATCCTCCTGGGGATGACGACCTACCTTTAACTCAGGCTGATGCGATTGATAACTTTGATTTGGATCTTTTAGGGTCACCCCAGGAGGCGGAACAACCCAGTCAGCAATCAGAAGACGGAGTAGACGATTTTTTACAACAAGTAAGAGATAGACAAGATTTAAGAGACGCCGGACCAAGTAACGCACCACAACCAAACATGGCGGACGTAGAAATGGCTCGAGTATCTAGCTCTAGTAGTGGATCCAAGCGAGGTAGTGATGGTAGCGGACCGCCGAGTAAGGTATCCAAGTCTGGGACAAGTTTACCAGGAACAGGAGGCAATTTGGATGGTATGGTTAGAGGAGGTAGTGGGGAAGGCGGAGCTACAGCTATATTACGTCCAATTGGACTTCATGTTGAGAAGTTTCAACAAACTTATAGAAAGAAATGGAGGTTTCTGACTTCAGCAAATGCAAACGTCATATTGGCTGAAGCGGCCAGCGGAGAAAGACCAGCAAGATGGGCGCTAACGACAGGAATGGCATCAATTCCATGGGAATACTTATTCTTCTATATGAGTCCAGCAGAATATAACAGAATGAAGAACTATCCTGGTACGTTTGCTAAGTCCGCTTCAGTACGTATTAGGACGTGGAACACAAGAGTTGCATTCCAAACTGGAGATACTCAAACAGCTAATGCTACACTAAATCAGAATAAATTCTTACAAGTGGCTAAGGG
>NW_011645891.1:0-3981 GCF_000223845.1 Gregarina niphandrodes | reverse complement strand
GATGGTAGCGGACCGCCGAGTAAGGTATCCAAGTCTGGGACAAGTTTACCAGGAACAGGAGGCAATTTGGATGGTATGGTTAGAGGAGGTAGTGGGGAAGGCGGAGCTACAGCTATATTACGTCCAATTGGACTTCATGTTGAGAAGTTTCAACAAACATACCGAAAGAAATGGAGATTCCTAACTTCAGCAAATGCCAACGTCATCTTGGCCGAGGCAGCCAGCGGCGAAAGACCAGCAAGATGGGCGCTAACGACAGGAATGGCATCAATTCCATGGGAATACTTATTCTTCTATATGAGTCCAGCAGAATATAACAGAATGAAGAACTATCCTGGTACGTTTGCTAAGTCCGCTTCAGTACGTATTAGGACGTGGAACACAAGAGTTGCATTCCAAACTGGAGATACTCAAACGGCTAATGCTACACTGAATCAAAACAAATTTCTGCAAGTTGCTAAGGGTATTAGAAGTATTCCTTTTATATGTTCTACAAACAGAAAGTATACATATTCTGATACTGAACCCATGCAACCTACGGGATTCGCAACATTGACATCCTACCAATATCGAGATGGTCTCAAGATTGCTATGTATGGTTACGATAATGACAGTGCAGACTTTGCTAAGAAACCACCAGCAGATGCAACTGGCGCAGAGATATATCTACAGGACTATTTAACCATTTACACTAATGATGCAAGGGCTACTACTGGTACTAAGATATTGGCGGGGTTTCCACCATACAAAAACTTTATAGAAGAATTCGATGCAAGTGCATGTATAACACAGATGTAGTTGCTATGGATTACGATTTTAGCTACGCACCTCTGGTACCACAGTTTGCACCAGTACCAAACAACTTGATTACTCAAAATTATAATGGTAGTTATCCTGCGGGAACAAAGAATGAAGTGACGGCAGCGAAAACAACCGATTCCTCACAAGCTACAGCACCAACACAAGTACGTAATGCACCTCGCAAATATATACAGGGTCCCCATGCAGATACAACATTCTTGATGAGGAACAGAACTATCTTCGAGTCCCTATTGAACAAGGTGGTATATTCGAGGAGGTAAATGTTGAGACAGTACATGACACTCAAATGCCATCTATAAATGTTGGCATAAGAGCTGTTCCCAAGTTAACTACCATTGATGAAACTACTCAAGCTAATTCCTGGCTAGACGCACAAGGCTACTTCGAAGTTGATTGTGTACTAACAACAGAGAGTGTCGACCCTTACACATACATTAAGGGCGGATGTTACTCGGCCAATACCAAATCTCAACTTCAATATTTTGCAAGTGATGGTCGTCCTATTGCTAAAGTATATGATAATCCTAATGTATATGGCAGGATGCAAATGATTAAAACTGTAAAACCATAATTATGAATTGTATATTTCATATAATAAATTCATTACAGAATCAGGTCGTGGTTTTTTTATTACCTCTTTTAAGAAAGGAGCAGCATTCCAATAATATGTAATAACTCTGTCAGCAAATGCTTCATGATTAGCAAATCTGGGTACAACATTACTCATACATATTACTGGAGTACGCTTTACATTAGCTTGAGGTTTACACTTAACATTAGCAGACAAGTTATCCCCTCCAAATAACATCTTCAAATTCTCCGTTTCCCTAGGTTCGTAGTTTGGTTCATTCCAAATAAGAAGTCGTCTATTGTGACAATCCTGATACGCGAAGGTATTATATTTATTAGGGTTCTGCATTTGTCCAACATTAATATAGTAATCTTTAATAGCATCGCATAGAAAGTTCTTGCCAGCACTTGGAGGGCTAACAATTAGAAAGCAATTACACTTGGGAATATTCATGTCTGTTACATTAATCAAATCCGTTACAAACTGTTTCTTAGCTAACCCACATTGATAATCAAGCAGTTTATTAATAATATCTCTAGATTCATTATCAGTTAAATAATATAACTCCACCGAGTCAATATTACGTGCACTCCAAATTTTAACAGTGTTTGGGTCCTCATAAAACTTAACATAATCCTCTCTATTCCAAGTATTAATAATAGCAGCATGGCAATCTATAGCGTTCTTTACATCCCTATCATCTAACCTTTTAACTGCAAGGGGATTTTCCAAGTACTCGCGAGTATATACTATCTCAGATAATGGACAAACAGCATACCTCTTAATTAAATCAAGAATTACTCCTGTGTCCCCTCTGATTCCTCCATCTCCTCCTGCGTTGCCAACACCTCTTCTTTTGCGACTTCGAGTACCTCCATCACCTTTCGGTTCAATTCCTCGTTTTCGTTCATCGTTATTGTCAAGCGGGTCGTGGCAGTTCTCCAGGCCTGAGTGTGATCCTCCTTCAACTTGGCCTGATAGGATAATGTCGGATAGATTTGTAATTTCAAGAGGAAGTCTTTGTATGGCACCGTTGATTTTAGCGAACGTTGCTCGTCTCCCTTTCGTACAAAAATACTTTGTGATATTTTCCCAATCGCTTCGCTTGAACGTTTCGATGGGTGGAGGCTTTCGAAGAAGTCGTCTAGCGTCCTCTTGCGCTTCGGGGAACGCTTTGAAGTAGCACCTGCACGCCCTGTTTGCGTAGGCGCAGCTGTGGATGGTGTGGATATGGGCACCGCCATCTTGATCGCTGTGAATAGATATGAGGATAAGTCCTCTTCGGAAATTTCCCGCTCGTTCAGCCATTCGCTTAGCCAATCCCTGAGCTCGTCCAATTGATTCGCAGGCAAAGACATCTGACACATAGTATCCGCTGTCTTGCCAATCTTCTTTTTCAAGGCGGGTAACGAACCGGTCGACCATTGTTTGTAATTCTTGCTCCAACGCCCTATTAGCTGTAACATCGCATTCTTGCATTGTTGGTCCAGTGGTATCGTATCCATAATCTTCCACCATACTCCCGGATGATTCGCCCACTCGTCCGGAAGCATCTCCCAGAGTACTGTCAAAATATTCCCAAAAGTGGTCGTCATTATTCATCTGTAATGAAACAACAATTCTATAACACTTGCTTTATTCATTAATAAATTTATACAAAGTGGGGTTTATACGAATCCCTTGCATAACAGTATGTTTACAATAATCAATATCACTGTCCTCAGAGCTTGAGTCACTCCATGTACGTCTTCTCTTCAAATGATAGTCATAATCAAACAAACAATCATCATCATCAAGTATATGGATCCATAATGGCTCAACAATACATAAACTGCACCAGTTGTCTTCATCCCATATCAAATCCTCTAACAATCTGTCCCCATCAATCATGGAGTGATTCTCTACGCGTTTAAATACCCATCCTTTTTCCAACCATTCATTAGCAGATCCTGGACGGTAGAAACGACTCTTCCCGGAATAACACGGTTCACAAATTTTCTTTTCTCGCCCTTGTTCATACCACAAATAGAAGTCCCAAATGATATGATTCCTTTCATGTGCAAATGGCGGTACTTCATCTGGTAATCTCATCAAGTACACAAATGTGGTCGGACCAAAGGGCTTCAATGCCTCCCATCCCCTTTCCATACGTGCCACTATTCGTTCCACATCGTCATCACTCTCAGGAATTTTCTCGTCACATCTTAACCAATCTAGTAGTAGTTCCCTCTGGATAGTCTTCGGTAGTACCTTCGTCTCGTTCCAATTATTCTTGTACACCTCTCTTACCTTCTTCTTAGTAATGTCATACAAGCTCTGAGGGTGATATATCTTCTTATGTTTAAACCTACTTACCAAACCAAAGTATTACTGCACTGCACGAAATACAACAACAGAATGAGCTACTTACATGTTGAACACTATTTATACACTTCACTTTATCTCCCTTACTTGGTGCTTGCCCATAAGCCCCTGGCTTATCACTGACGACTGCGACGACGACCAGATCTATTTATACCCAATGGTGACCTTGGAAACCATGGTATACCGTAAATAGAAAATTTACATGGTAACCGGTTTCCAAGGTC
>NW_011645890.1:5604-5990 GCF_000223845.1 Gregarina niphandrodes | reverse complement strand
CGAGAGAGGACGACATGCTCCTCAAGCGAAAGACGAAACTTCGGACCCGAGTGTAGGAGGTTGCCTGCAGCACGAGCCAACCGGTTGATGATCTCTGGTCCCCGGGGGTTCTGGATAAGGCTGTACTCTCTACCCCTTAGAGTGACGGACCGGCCTTCTAGCAACCTTAGTATGATGTGGCCTGTGTCACCGCTCGGACTGAGAAGCAATGATCGCTCGAATGCCAACGCATCATCGAGTATGAATCTGGGTACTACCCCATCGGTCGAGAGAGTCGAGAAGTGAGTAGCGAGTAGGTGAGTGGCCAGTTGGCCCGGAAGGCGCAGAACGTCTTGGTGTGCCACCAGGCGATGTAGCAGGTGTTCGGGCAAGGAACCTTCCTCGGT
>NW_011645890.1:3893-5584 GCF_000223845.1 Gregarina niphandrodes | reverse complement strand
CAATAAACTGAAAGTCCACGGTTCGATCCCGCGCTCGACCAATCGCTGAAATCGAGAGAGGACGACATGCTCCTCAAGCGAAAGACGAAACTTCGGACCCGAGTGTAGGAGGTTGCCTGCAGCACGAGCCAACCGGTTGATGATCTCTGGTCCCCGGGGGTTCTGGATAAGGCTGTACTCTCTACCCCTTAGAGTGACGGACCGGCCTTCTAGCAACCTTAGTATGATGTGGCCTGTGTCACCGCTCGGACTGAGAAGCAATGATCGCTCGAATGCCAACGCATCACCGAGAATGAATCTGGGTACTACCCCATCGGTCGAGAGAGTCGAGAAGTGAGTAGCGAGTAGGTGAGTGGCCAGTTGGCCCGGAAGGCGCAGAACGTCTTGGTGTGCCACCAGGCGATGTAGCAGGTGTTCGGGCAAGGAACCTTCCTCGGTGCAGCCAGGGTGAAGTGAGTCACGATAAAGACGAAGATGGTTGACGAGTAGTTGAGTCTCTTGGAACATGCTTGAGCAGCTCTTGCCTTGCCAAAGCAGACTAGAACGACTCAGTTCCGGTTTAGCCAAGCAAGGACTGAGATGATCGCTACCTTAGCCGCCATTCTTGCGCTGTTTCGTGCTCTGATGCCACCCGGTTCACTCGGGAGAGGTCTTGTCGGCCGAATCCTCTCATACGACCATGGGGACCCAAGTTCCGCTCTGACCCCCGCAGCCCTCGCCCTCATCCTGACCGTCTCACTCTCTCAACCGTGATGACACCGACTTCGAAGAGTCATTCTTACAGTTTTCCGAAGATGCACCAGTGCGCCTTCATAACATGGTGGAAGCTGAAGATTCCTCGTCGTCCTCTGATAGTGAGATGGAAGTTGCAGACCCCGCCGAACGATCCCGCAAGAGACGAGCTCCCGCACCGCTGCCCGTTGCTAAGAGGCCCAACCTGACCTCGATCCGTGAGTTCTTTTCGGACCTTGTAGAGCGTCGTGACCGTTACGTCATGTACACGAGGGAGGCCGGTTTCCGCGTCGTGCTAACCGCACTCAGCACCTGTTCTTTCATCAATGCGATGGTCATCACCTTAGCGGAGGACGAGAACAGCGACTCCGCGACTGCTGGAACCCCCAACCGCGGCCCTGACGAGGCGGAGAGATCTGCCATAGTGACCACTACCGCCACAGAGACACTCGTTGGACCCAGTGAGGTGAGAGGACGCCGTGCTTCGAATGCCACGGAGTACACTGCGGTTGTTGGCCTCTCCCCAGAGACTGCTACTGACGACTTCCGAACGACGATTGAACCCACAGTGACCGTGGTTGCAATGACAATTCGCGAGTGGTATAGTACCATCGTGGAACCTGCCCGCACCATTGGGTATCACGTGACCAAATCGGCCCCCGAAGCGCTCAAGAAGCACATAGAGGAGGAAGGCAACTTCACGCCGGAGTACTCGGGGATTTTCTCGAAGACGCGCCACCCTCTCCCCCTGATGACATCAACGATGTTCCTGGTGTTATCGTTTGCTCTCTCGTACGCTTTGTCCTGCTTAGACACTCACACCTGGATGTCGAGTACTGGTAACCGTAGTCCGCGTGGCAACAGAGGCCCCATCTGGTACACGATATACACTCCGTTGGCGAAGGTATCTCTGGCCCAACTCCGTTCNGTCCTCCACGACCTCCGCTTGGCCTTCGATG
>NW_011645890.1:1935-3873 GCF_000223845.1 Gregarina niphandrodes | reverse complement strand
CACGCCGGAGTACTCGGGGATTTTCTCGAAGACGCGTCACCCTCTCCCCCTGATGACATCAACGATGTTCCTGGTGTTATCGTTTGCTCTCTCGTACGCTTTGTCCTGCTTAGAAACTCACACCTGGATGTCGAGTACTGGTAACCGTAGTCCGCGTGGCAACAGAGGCCCCATCTGGTACACGATATACACTCCGTTGGCGAAGGTATCTCTGGCCCAACTCCGTTCTGTCTCCACGACCTCCGCTTGGCCTTCGATGGATATTACCAGCCGTGGTCACAGCGTCGTCCCGGCACGCCTAGCCCTGTTCCGTACGACGACTCCGATATGATACGACTCCAATCCTCCCAGGGTGTTGTCTCCGTTCCGGTGCATCGAATGAGGACCTTTATCGACAGATTGATCTCTCGACTTGATGCGTGTGTCGACCTGACTGTGAAGGAGTGGACTGGGGAAGATGGAGGGTTGCTATCCCGCAAATGACGCTTTCGTGTTGGCTGAAGGTGAGGGTTACGCGAAGGCGGGCCTATCGCTTCTGTCATTGGTGCGTTCTCTCTTGTGCGGTGCTCGATCGAAGAGGCATGTAAGGTGACCTCGCTGGGAAACGACCTGTACTTGATTACGCATAGCTATTCTGGGAGCTTCCGATTGAGTGGCTCTGGCCACGTGGTATCCTTGGACACCCGCTTCGATGGTTCATGGGCTGAGTTGATGGCACACACCACACACGCCGACATCCTCACCTCCGTGCTTGAGTCCCCGGAGATCTTTAACTCCGTGTGTCGCTTCTTCCGCTCCTCTGCCGATGTGGATCTACGAGCTCGCGTCGCGTCTGCTTCCGTCCGCCCTTCGCCGCGTCCTGACTCCCGCACAGGGTTCCCGACCGTCGGAAATTCTCGTACAGGCCACTCCGTTTTGCTGGACGAGTCCTTACCCGGTGAGGCACATTGCGCCAGAGGCCATGCTCCAATACGATCCGGAAACGGAGTGTCGCTTCTACCTTGTGGGTTCGGGTACTGGGCTGTCGAAGAAGCCGAAATCATCCACCGCACTGACTCTTGCACGCCTCGTTGAGGTCACACACCCGTCGCTGGACGCGTTCATCGAGTCAGACGATCTGACTGGGGCTGTGCCAGAGTTCCTGCCCCGTATGCTCCCGAGGCGTCTCGAAGTCGTCAGGGAGGCCTTCGTCGATTCGGTTGAGATCACACTCAACACGTTTGTTGATAACTGGAATGCGGGCATGCGTCCGCTTCTCAAGAAACCGGATGTTGACCGGCCTACCGCGCGCACCGCACCTCGACAGCAGAGAACGCGCGTCAAGAATAACGTTTTTACCGGAGAACGTATCTGAGTACCGTTGGCGTAAGCCTTCTTCTCAACCGTACCTCAATCCAGAGGCTGACGAGTAATCGAAACGGTTTTCATGCAGACGTGTCTGATGATCATCCTAACGACCCTGTCCTGATGACCTTTTCGCTCGCTCATCAGCCCAATCAGCGACGACGCCGCGCGACGGTCGTCGTCGTCGTCGTCGTCTGAGAGCTCTGACGTGTTCAGAGCCTAATCGATGGTAGGCCAGAATGACGTCTTCGGGCGGCAGTTGCAGGAACTCCAGAATGAGTGTGGTCAGCGTGCAGGGTTTGTTCTGCCGGCCGTGGGGCTGGAACTGATCGGGACGGGTGGCGAGGTCGTGCATCCTTCGCCGGACTTGGGTTGCTAAATAAGTGTTTACGTTCCCGTTGAAGTAATTTCGCAAGTCCATGACTTGGTCCTCGTTCAGGAAGTATTCGCCATTGTGCCGCCTCATTTGCAGCAGCTGGAACAGGACGGCCGCCAGTTCCCGCCGCTTCACGACTTGCGGCCCCTTCACCAGCGGCGAGTGGAGGGTGTCAGTTGCGAACAAACCGCCGACCAGCTCTTGCGCGAAACTTTCTC
>NW_011645890.1:1436-1915 GCF_000223845.1 Gregarina niphandrodes | reverse complement strand
AGCACTCGACTAGGCTACGACGAGGACTTGCTCAACGATCACTGAGAGCTTGACGGATAAAGGATTGAACTGCCAATAATGGAGTACATAACCTTTTCGCTCGCTCATCAGCCCAATCAGCGACGACGCCGCGCGACGGTCGTCGTCGTCGTCGTCGTCTGAGAGCTCTGACGTGTTCAGAGCCTAATCGATGGTAGGCCAGAATGACGTCTTCGGGCGGCAGTTGCAGGAACTCCAGAATGAGTGTGGTCAGCGTGCAGGGTTTGTTCTGCCGGCCGTGGGGCTGGAACCGACCGGGACGGGTGGCGAGGTCGTGCATCCTTCGCCGGACTTGGGTTGCTAAATAAGTGTTTACGTTCCCGTTGAAGTAATTTCGCAAGTCCATGACTTGGTCCTCGTTCAGGAAGTATTCGCCATTGTGGCGCCTCATTTGCAGCAGCTGGAACAGGACGGCCGCCAGTTCCCGCCGCTTCACGACT
>NW_011645890.1:0-1416 GCF_000223845.1 Gregarina niphandrodes | reverse complement strand
GCACTCGACTAGGCTACGACGAGGACTTGCTCAACGATCACTGAGAGCTTGACGGATAAAGGATTGAACTGCCAATAATGGAGTACATAACCTTTTCGCTCGCTCATCAGCCCAATCAGCGACGACGCCGCGCGACGGTCGTCGTCGTCGTCGTCTGAGAGCTCTGACGTGTTCAGAGCCTAATCGATGGTAGGCCAGAATGACGTCTTCGGGCGGCAGTTGCAGGAACTCCAGAATGAGTGTGGTCAGCGTGCAGGGTTTGTTCTGCCGGCCGTGGGGCTGGAACCGACCGGGACGGGTGGCGAGGTCGTGCATCCTTCGCCGGACTTGGGTTGCTAAATAAGTGTTTACGTTCCCGTTGAAGTAATTTCGCAAGTCCATGACTTGGTCCTCGTTCAGGAAGTATTCGCCATTGTGGCGCCTCATTTGCAGCAGCTGGAACAGGACGGCCGCCAGTTCCCGCCGCTTCACGACTTGCGGTCCCTTCACCAGCGGCGAGCGGAGGGTGTCAGTTGCGAACAAACCGCCGACCAGCTCTTGCGCGAAACTTTCTCGCGCGGGTTCCGCGTCCGCCTGGTCCGTCCGGCGCGCCTTCGCCGCCCGGATTGCTTGCGCTAGCGCGTCTTCCGGTTCCGGGGCCTGCTGCTGGTCAGTCCGGTCCCGGCAGACGGTCACCGAGGGGCGCCGGGTCAGCTCTCGAGCCAAACGCTCACGGGCGGTCTCCGCGTCCGGCGTCCGGCGCGTCTTAGCAGCACGGGCCGGCTGCGTCAGTGCGTCCTCCGGGCCGGACGTCTGTGGGCGGTGTTCGAGTAGAGTCTTCCACCTCCGGAGCTGGGCCGCGCGCAGGCTGTTCAGTGGGCGCTGCTCTAAGGCAGTCCTCGTCCGAGTGGTTGGCGGCCACTCGGTGCGGAGATGGCGCGCAATGTGATCGGCGAACGACACCACTTTTACGGGTTCGTCCACCAGACCGGGCAGCCCCTCCGCGTATAGCTCACGCCCGCGCGCTCGAGCAGACAAGCCGTCAGCCACACATCCGCAGCGTCCAGCCGCGCCAGTGCACCGTGCGGCCACGGCAAGGGTCCCAGTGCGGCCAACTGTAGCGCCGCGTGCACACGCGAAGTCACGTTCCCGAACGGCAGGTAGAAGAACAGACAGAACGCCTCAGCCACCTTCAAATAATCCCAGCTGCAGGTTGCCAGCCCCGCCTCCTCTACCACTCGCGCCGGGTCCTCGACCAGACCGGGCGCGGTCAGCTGCACCCGCTCAGGCAGCGACCTTCACGCGAGCCTCTCACCACCCACCACACCCTGGAGCACAGTTGCCCTGGACTATTGTGGCCCATACCCGCCTAGTGAGTCCGGTATGCGGTACGTACTAGTCATTACTGCCCACTTCACCAAGTGGGTAGAGCTGATT
>NW_011645889.1:4541-5953 GCF_000223845.1 Gregarina niphandrodes | reverse complement strand
AGTGGTCGCTCCCGATGAAGGTGATCAGCACGACACGGACGCAAGTAGAAGTTGAGAGGTACGGACAGCCAGGCTCGACGTTCCAAGTACATAAGGACAAAGTCCGCAGGTTCGAAAGAAGCAAGGACCCGGAGCTGGAAGCCATCACGCAACAGTACTCCGAGAACCTCGACGAAGAAACGGTGACACAGCAACTTGGGATAAGCGGTGGTAAACGACCACGCATCACGATAAATCCAGAGACACGAGAAGGACTAGAGAAGTTCCTAGGCATTCACCCCAATTCCTTCTGAGCTAGGAGGGGCGTGAGCCGTCCGGAGACACAACGAGCTCAGAAGAGATTGTCGACAATAAAAGAGGGAGGGGGGAATTTTTACACAAAACCTACAAGTGATGCTCAACCTACATTCCGATGCGACGACCAGTAATGTGGAGCTCTCTCCACGCGGGGACGCCCTCGGCGGTACCACGTGTCCTCAACCCATCCCGGACAACCCAGTTGGCTTTCAGTTGTTATGTCTCGCCCGCCGAAGCTTTTTATTTGGTATGTTTTTCTCTATTTGAGCTCCTCCGGCGAGAGCATCGTCTAGAGTTGTTGAGAAGTTGTTCTCCTGCCTGAGAGCAGCTTCTCTTGACTCAAAGAGGTCAGAAGTGGAATTCACCTCGTCGGAAAATATGTGTGCGCGTGTTTGTACACACACTTTTGTGCGCGCACCGTGAGTCACCCAAATCGGCTCTCTGCCTCAGAAATCACCAATCAAGCATTGAGTGACTCGGGGACACTTCTTATTGAATACCTCACCATCACCCCCTTGTCCACGAGTCAATGACCGGGTCCTGCGCTTACGGTCGTAGCTGTAGAGCAGTTCCCAAGTCGCTCGATGCTCTTCCGGAATGGAAGAGCCCAAAGATCTCAAGGTGGATATCGGTCGAGAGATTGGTTTCCCATCGTACCACACCGGACTAAGCGTAGCCGTGGCGTGCGCGATCCCCACGATCCGTTGTGGAATGGCGTTCTTTGGTCGAATCGTGGTGAGCCCGGATAGGTGTCGGTAGGCACGAGCCTCAATTTCATCCAGTGGAAAGGTCACAACTTCTCCCACCTTTGGCCGCCGTTCCAGTGATCCCGAATCATGGAATTGTTCAAGTGCCGCAAGGGACAATCGACATTGCAAACCCAAAACTTGGTTAACTCGTCGTTGGTTCTCGTTCTCCGTCTCAAGTTGTTGCCATCCAATCATTCGTGGCTCCATTCCCGTCAAGCAGCAAATCGGGGAACAGCCCAAACCTTCGTGCGGAGTGCTATTATGGGCGAATACCGCCATTGACAGCAGGACCTCTGGATGTAGGGAGCTGGCGTCCCTGTTCGTCGCTGAACAGTGATTGATGAATCGGTGCGAAGATTCGTTGAG
>NW_011645889.1:0-4521 GCF_000223845.1 Gregarina niphandrodes | reverse complement strand
GACTCGGGGACACTTCTTATTCGAATACCTCACCATCACCCCCTTGTCCACGAGTCAATGACCGGGTCCTGCGCTTACGGTCGTAGCTGTAGAGCAGTTCCCAAGTCGCTCGATGCTCTTCCGGAATGGAAGAGCCCAAAGATCTCAAGGTGGATATCGGTCGAGAGATTGGTTTCCCATCGTACCACACCGGACTAAGCGTAGCCGTGGCGTGCGCGATCCCCACGATCCGTTGTGGAATGGCGTTCTTTGGTCGAATCGTGGTGAGCCCGGATAGGTGTCGGTAGGCACGAGCCTCAATTTCATCCAGTGGAAAGGTCACAACTTCTCCCACCTTTGGCCGCCGCTCCACTGATCCCGAATCATGGAATTGTTCAACTGCCGCAAGGGACATTGCAAACCCAAAACTTGGTTAGCTCGTCGTTGGTTCTCGTTCTCCGTCTCAAGTTGTTGCCATCCAATCATTCGTGGCTCCATTCCCGTCAAGCAGCAAATCAGCCCAAACCTTCGTGCGGAGTGCTATTATGGGCGTGGGAACCCAAGTGTCGGGAACCCAACGTGTCGGGACCCAGCGTGTCAAAAGGAATTCTGCGACACCGGCACAAGTACCCCCTGCGGCAAAGGTAGCCATCATAAATCGCGTGGCGTGATCTATCACTACCAGGATTCGTCCGTCGCCACTCTTGGACATTACAATGTGATCCACGGATAAAACCGGTCGGTGCAAGTTCCGGGTGGTGTATCGGCTGTGTAAGGTAAGCACTCCTGGACGTGTCTTTTGAGGTCCTTTGCTAGTCCTTTCCACCAAACTACCCGTCTTGCCAACCTCAGGCAGCGATTTAGTCCGGCGTGGCCGGAGTGCGGAGAACCGTGTAGGAGGAATATATCGAGCACGTCACCATGTGTGTACCCAGCCATTGGGCGTCTCGGTCAGGAATGGAATATCTTCGGAAGCGGGCGGTTCTGAGCGCAGATCCTCCGCCGAGATGGGTGGAGGTACAGCGATAAATGCTGGTACGGCTATCGTGTCAATGGTATGGTCTGATCGTGATGAAAACCACCACTTCGCTTCCCTTGATGATGTTATGCAGCTTTTCGAGAGGCCACACCATGGCGTAGCACTCGCGTTCCGTGGTACTCCAATTGCGTTCGGTAGGGGAGAAGGTGTGCGAGAGGCAAGCCATCAATTTCGGCATTGTGTCATTGGAACGCCCGTGAGTTCACTGGCCATGTTCTTGAAACTGGCAATAATCGACAACTTAACTGCGCTGTACGACTATTCGTGTAACCAGGGACTGGAATGGGAGAACAAAGTCGAACTGAACGACCTAGTCCTAGTAGCACTGAATCCTAAAGAAGTCTACCGACATGCAGTCACGACGGATAGCTCTGAGAAGATCGTCCCAAAATGGTACCTACCGCATCGTGTTACCCGTGTCCCCTAACGGTTTCCGTATTACCGCACATAGTCTCCTCGACTGGAGTTCTAAGGAAGTCACTCGCGACCAAGTAAAGAAGATCCAACCACCGAACGCTTTATGCAACAGTTACATCGACCACAAGCAAGATTGTTTATGGAGCCTTCACCCGATCTAGGCGGAGAAGCTGGTGAGGCAAACCGGTAGAAATCATGTGAAGCCCGCACACCTTTCTAACTCCCGACGACATAACATCCGACCAACACGTTCCTTTTTTTTGGAAAAAAAGTAGTAAGCGAATACTACACAGAGGGAGTCCTGTGGCAAGCGGTACGAGAAATCCTGGCGTCCTGTTGTTGTTGTTATCCCTCCTCGGCCTGTTGGTCCCTGATGTGTTAAACGTCGGTACGTTGCACTCCGAGCTTTGGCGAAGGTCGTGTACTACGGCGTCGTCGCCTCCACCGCTGTTTACGCCCTACTCGCACTACTACGTCCCCGCGCTGCTAACGAGAGCACTCCTTACCGCCCAGCTAGTGCCCACCCATCTTGAACCCTTCTTCTTTCTTATTAATGTTGGTCGCTGTGTCCTTGCTCTACAGACACCAGCGCACCACATCGATCTGTAAGTAAGTATTCTTTTGCGCAGTAAAAAAGCGGTCGCGTGCCAAAGCGGGTGTTTCCGTGCCAGTTGCTCACCTACCTTCAGCAGCCTCATACAATACAATGTGTTGTTGAAGAGATTGCCCCCGGATGAAGAAGTACTTATTGACGAAGCTGTACACGCCATCCCGCGAAGCACTTATTTACGAAGCTGACACGTGACCCATACATACTCCGCCATACACTTTCAACCGATACGAGGAAAAAGGTGCTCAATCTCATCCCCCCCGTACAATCTCTCGGTGGTACGCTCGGGATCGGAGGGTGGCTTTGTAGTGGTAGGCTTGGTGGTGGTCGTCGTAAGCGACTTCTCCTTCTGGTAGGCGGCTTCTGCGAACTTGTTTGCGATCACGGTCTTTCTGGCCTCTGGACTCAAGTTCCAACAGTCGTAATCGCAGGAACTGACGTCGTAGGCGTCTTTCGGGTAGTCGGCGAAGGAACCGGTTACCCTGAATATGGGTGAATTAATGTCGACAAGTGTCACCTTGTGAGCTTTCTGTATTTTTTTAGGAACCACTTGGCAACTAGCGAAGGCTACGTCGCAGATGCCGCAGCCGTTATCCTTGCTTGCCTTTTGCCACGACATGTTTCGACCGGAGCAGCGGCGATTGCTGAGTGCCTTGAGGATCTCTGCGCCGTGCTGCTCGTGCGACATGGTGGTGTTGAAAGAAGTTTGCAGCGGGAAGTGTGCTATGAGTCGTGTGTGCAAAGCTGTCTCTGTTTCCTTGGCCGTATTGCAGGTGATTCCGCACTGATTTCCTGTGGCCTCGGCGATGCTCCAGGCGAGAGGGAAAGTGACCGGCCAGGGTTCGCCGAAGGCGACTGGCCACAGTCCGAAGGTCAAGTAGCTGCACCGCTCACTGCAGAGCAGGATGCCGCTGCCGCAGGTCGTCACCGGGGCGGGGTTGCGGCCCGCCCAGACCACCCTCTTGTCGCCCAACTCTGCGGACATCCCCGGCAACGAGGGGTGTTCTTCTGTCGCCCCTCTCTGCGCCAACTTCGAGGATTGCAAAAGGAGGTTTCCGAGAAATAAGACCGTGGCGCCTGCCCCCACGGCCATGCACCAACGACGCTTCGTTTTGCGTTCGGCCCTCGCCTGTGCAGCCTCCAGGTCTCCGCCGTCGGTCCAACCCGCAGTCTTCCACTCTGCAGTTGTCCACCCCGCGGACCTTTGCAGCACCGGCATCCAGTCCTTGGGCACCCCCGCCAACAGCTCCGCCAACTCCGACGGGTCTATCGGCCGTGCCACATCCACGGTGACGTCGTTCACCTCATCCTGCATCTCACCACTCCCGTCCAGGATGGCGTGCAGGTCGCGCAGGTGTTCCCCAAAGACATCGCGACACAACGCGTCAACCGCCTCGGGCTTGTTCCGCGGTCCCGTGCGCTGCAGCTGACGCCGCAGCGCGGCCAGCAGCTCCGCCTCCGCGTGAGCGTCTCTCGGAGGCCCCTCCTTTGGACGCCACACCATCATCCGGTCCCACTGCTCGAACCAGTCGTAGTTTTCGCCCTCCACCGTCGTCGTTTCCAACGTCAACAGCGTTCGCTCGCCGACCGTCTCCAGCTCTGTTTCAAACGCCGTCTTGGGCGCCAACACCAAAGCCGTCACCTCACCACCAGCGCTGCCCGTGCGCATCGTAACCACCTGTGCCACACAATTGTCCAACTTCGTCTGGCTGCCGTTCGGACGGATCAGCACAGACAACAACTCACTTCCCGGTACGCCACTCACTTCACTCTTGAACGTACGCATCTCCAAACCGGGAAAAAGTACAGCTGATTTTGCTATGAGATTTGATGCGTGGTGTCCCCTGCTGACATCACAACTTTGATGACTCTCCAAGTTATGATGAATCTGCCGACAAACTTTCCGAGTGCCCCATCCGATGGGTTTGACATGAGGCCCACCCATGCCGTTGGGGACTGAGGAAGGGTTCACAATTTCGAGTCACTCATTTTTCAAGGCCCAGAAGAGGATTACATTCGACCCAAAGAGGGACGACTTGTCTTAACAGAAACTGTTGATTCGTCACCCACCTCACTGCGTGGAGTGGGCTCGGAATCGGGGTTTTGGTCCGTCAGGAGACGAGTCGAGCTATCTGCGAGGTCGGAGTCGGACGTTCCCTTGTGGCTCATAGTGTTAGTGATTTTTCCCTTCAAAAATTCCCCCTTTTTAAATCCATTGTCGGTACCGGCCAGCCGGGTATAATCTAAATCCTCGGAGACGCATTGTGACACTTCACGCCTCCTCCACGTGATCACCGGAAGAGATGTCGATTACCGGCACAGGATGGCCTGGCGGACGTTGTCTCTTACGGGGACTCATGTCTTCCTCCACAGTGACCTCCGAAGCGTTACCTCCTCGCAACAAAACACTGGCGGCGGCTTGGCTGTTCTCAGTGTACGGCCACTGGGTAGCATCCCTATAGCTTACGCGAGCGGT
>NW_011645888.1:5279-6426 GCF_000223845.1 Gregarina niphandrodes | reverse complement strand
TCCGATAACGGACGAGACCTTGACCTTTAATTCTTGACTGTTATCTTAAACGGAAGAGTCTTAAAGGGACTCAATGTTCCAAACATTGGGAAGATCAAGGCAATAACAGGTCTGTGATGCCCTTAGATAACCTGGGCTGCACGTGTGCTACAATAACATGCACAACGAGTACCAATATCGAAACGATGTTGTGAATCTTCAAAGCGTGTTAAGGTGGGGATTGTCGGTTGTAATTGTCCGTCATAAACGAGGAATTCCTAGTAAGCGCAAGTCATTATCTTGAGTTGATTTCGTCCCTGCCCTTTAAATCTGTTATGAACATAGTCGGTTTGGCTCTTCTGTTGGTATTCTATGCTGTTATTTTTCAAAAATATCCCTTATCATTAGTGTGCGCCGTCGTCTATTTTGATTACCAACCTTACGTTTGATCTCCAATCTACCTACACATCATTCCTCCTCTCTTAGATCATTGAGTAAGGTTGTTCTGATTACCTCGCATAAAGCGTTAATCCATTCCTCCATTGATTCTCCTTGCTTGTGGACAATAACCTTAGCCCCAGTGTAATTCGCTAGGAATTCGAAGACTCTATTCTGAACATCAATATACTCCTCACTCATTACGTCAATTCCATTGTTCCGAAGGATCATTCTCTGTAAGCCCCCTTTAATATCGTGTTCAACCACCATGAAAGTGTTTAATTGACGAAAGGTGTTCCACAATTGAGCAGGTAGCTGGGCAAACAAAATCTCGAAATCCTGTAGTGAATGTCGACGATTCAGAATGTCGTGAACCATTCTATATGCTAAAGAACTCAACGGTCCTCTGTCATGCAGTGTGTTAGGTTTCAGTTTACTAAACTGAAATAACATGTAGGCTAATTCCAGTACATTATTGAGATCCTTATCTCGAAATACGTTGTACTGTATGCAATCTTCCGCGTAGTCACCAACGACAACTGAAAATCCTTCTCCAGCCAGTCTCTGTAGAACAGTTGTCTTACCCAAGCAAGCTGTGCCTTCTAAGATCAAGGTTTGACCGAACTCCTTAAACATAATTTTACTCTTCGTAATAAAATAAATCATAAGAAGGAGACAAAACAGAGGACGACTATCCATCGATCCATTCCACTGGCTCATCACGAAAAGC
>NW_011645888.1:0-4833 GCF_000223845.1 Gregarina niphandrodes | reverse complement strand
ATAATTTTACTCTTCGTAATAAAATAAATCATAAGAAGGAGACAAAACAGAGGACGACTATCCATCGATCCATTCCACTGGCTCATCACGAAAAGCCTTACGCAACCGCCTGATCTCTGATGGGTGTCGATACGATTCGAGACCTTTAAGCGTGGATGTTACTCTTGGACTAGCGGGACTGCCCTCGCTCGTGGATGTATCGCCGATTAGCACAATTGTGCCATTACTCCCGGTGTCATCAGAACAGTGATCCGAATCATTTCGAGTAGGCGAGGTTCTTGTTTTACTCAAAGGAAGGCCCACCTGTTCGAGAAGGTCTTCGCGTGATAAAGGAAGATTTGCGTTCTCAAATTCTTGTAACCAGAAGTCCAGTTGTTCGGGGGTAGAAGGACTGTTGATCTTCCTTAAATGAGTAAGATGTCTCGTCTGTACCTTGCCAGATTTGAAATCTTTAACTCGAGCGCTGTAACCTAGATCACTTACGGAGACTACTCGTTGTGGAAGACTCCAAATCTTGGGGCTGATTTGTCTAAAATCTTTTGTGATAACCAAATCGCCTTCCTCAATTTGTTTATGACTCCTTTTTTTATTCTGCGATGCTGCATGACGTATTGCTTGATCCTCCATGCAGGTTATATCATTATCTCGTCCACTATTGAACCACTCCGTCCTCTCGGCATTTGAATCATAGATTAAATCGTATATTTCTCTCTCTCGTGGGGTAGCCACAGGTACACCGAAAAGCCAGTGTCCGGGTGTATCTTCTAACGACGTATGATAGCTCGTTCGATACAAGAATAGTGTTAGAGCAAGGCCTTCTTCTGGGTCTAACATCTCATTTTGTAGTATACGTTGATGATGTTTCCTTAGGTGCCTGTGAAACGATTCGACTGGGCTATTTCCTTCTGGGTGATAAGGAGTGATTGCCACAAGATCACTACCAATTAATTTAGCTAGCTCCTGCATCATTAGACCTTGGAAGGCTTTATCGTTGTCTGATATGATCTGACGAGGAACACCGTATCGAGACACCCACATTCTGATAAAAGTAGATACCACTGTCTCTGCTGTTTTGTCTTTAACGTATGTTGCTTCAACCCATCGTGAAGTTCTGTCGATCATAGTCATTATCTTTAGGTCTCCTATAGTAGGCTCCCAGAAATCAATATGAACCGATTCAAACACCTTTCCGAGGGGAAGATGTCGAGACAATCCTTGAAATCGCTCTTTGCCACTTCTACGCCGCTGACAGACCAAACACGAACTTAAATATTCTCGAACTGACGGTAACTGATTGGGCCACCAGAATAATTGTCGACATCGTTTGTAAGTTCTAATTACCCCACAATGGGAGCCAATTCCATTCTCATGGAAATATTTGATAATGTCTGTTGCTTGCTCGGTTGGAACATAAATTTGATTTTGTCTGAATAGCAGTCCACGTTTAATGGTCAATCCATATCGTATGCGCTCTGACTCGGATAGAGTTCCTTGAACCGATTTTATCATCTGCAACGTAGGTAACGGGGAATCGGTACGGTCTAATTCGACACTAAACACCATTCGGTCTTCTATTAATGATTCATCGTGGTGCAATCGACTCAATGCGTCCACATGAAGTATTTCACGTCCGCTCTTATGTTTTATCTTTAGATCGTACTCTTGAAGTGTCGCAGCCCAGCGGGCGATCTTTCCTTTCTTTGCATTAAACATCCACTGCAAGCTTTTATGATCAGTGAAGACTACAGCCCTTCTTCCACGTAGAAACGTATCAAACTTTCTTAAGGATACAACTATAGCGTATGCTTCCTTTTCTCTTGTGGGCCATCGTTGCTCTACTTCTGTCAATGTTTTAGACATAAACTCGATTGGTACGACGATACCCTCTCGATTAAATGACAGGACTCCAGCTACGGCATAATCACTTGCGTCAGTCTCCACAGTCAAGGGTCCTTCTTGCCATTCATTCGATAAAATGGCGCTTCCTAATCGGTCTTTCAATTGTGTGAATGCCTTCTCTTCTTCTGTTCCCCAACTGAACTCTCGGTCTCTCTTCATTAATCTTGTCAGAGGAATGGTTAATTGGGCGTAATTAGCGATAAAGTTCCGATAATAACCGAACATTCCGAGAGCTTGTCGAAGGGTGGTTTTGTCTACAGGGGATCCCAAAATTTTAAGAGCCTCAATCTTCTTCGGCTGTGGGGCTAGTATCCCTTCTTGGATTACATGACCTAAATATTCTATCTGTTTTGGTAGAAAACAACATTTGGAAAGTCTTAGGCGTAGACCAGCCTGCTGGAGTCTTGTTAAGACGATCTCTAATAGTTGTAATGCTCGATTAAGCTCGGGTGCGTGAATGAATATGTCATCTAAATAAACTAGGACTCCATCCCAGCAGAGGTCTCCAAACAGCCGTTCCACCATTCTTTGGAAAGTGGCGGGCGCGTTAATCAATCCAAAGGGCATAACTGTAAATTCGAACAGACCATTGGGTGTCTTAAAGGCGGTTTTTGGTATATCTTTAGTTTCCATGGCGACCTGCCAGTAGCCAGCTCGCATGTCTAGAGCAATAAACCATTTAGATCCTCGAATAGTTCTTAGAAGGTCGTCTATTCTTGGGAGTGGAAATTCATCTTTCAGAGTAACTTGGTTTAGAGGCCGATAGTCAATGCAAAACCGCCATTCTCCAGTCTTTTTCTTAACTAAAACTACACCAGACGCGTAGGGACTTTCACTGGGTCGAATGACATTTTTCTCGATCATCGATTTCACTTCTGTTTCGATAATTTTTTTCTGTTCCTCGGAGTACTTCCTGCATCTGCAAGCTATTGGTCGGTTCGTTGTCACATGAATAGCATGACGAATTACAGTAGTTCGACCAATAGCATCATCTTTCCAAACATCGACAAATCGTAGGAGTATAGATCTCAATTGCTCCCTCACGTTTATCTGATCTATGCTTTGCAGTTGGCTCGCTAATCTTTCTTTCGCATCTTGATGTTGGTCGCAAGAAACTGAAGATTGAAATACCTTTAATGGCTTATTCGTCCTGCAGAGTTGAAACCATTCTCCGTCCAACTGAATCCATCCCTCTTCTAAATGTAGTTTCGCTTTGTGGTCCAATAAGTATGGGATTCCTAAGATTACTTGTTTTGCATCGGAAAGAATTATTCCCACTAATTTATGGTACATTTGCGCTCTAAGCTTAATTGTTAGTCGTCCCCATTTCTCTTGTTTAACTCTGCTGCCATCGGCCAACGTGACATCCATCCCAACTCCATCTATCGCTTTAGGTTTTGAAGCGAGAGTAAGAATATTGACTTCTGCTCCTGTGTCGATTAACGCAGAAGTCCTCGTTTCCTTGATTGTGATCGGTAAAGTATAAGAGGCCGACGTCGTCGTTAATTGATGTTTGACGCCGGCGTTCCCACAAAAGGGGAGTTATCTAAATCTTGTGTTGTCGAGCTACTGTTAGGAGTAGAAGTATTTATTACAGGAATGATTTCACTTGGCTCTACTTGATGTGTTTGTTCAACAACAGACTCTTTCATATTCTTCATTAGAAGGTCTTTAATTTTCACAAGTCGTTCTATTTCCTTTAATACGAAATCGACCTTGGAGGCACCCTTAAACTTAACTGACATACCACCAGGCTGGTTCTTACAAACCATAGCTACGTGGTTAGGCTGTCCGCATTTGAAGCAGGTGACTTTCTGTTCCAGAACCCAACACTTATGGAACTCTGCTACCATAGCCCCACAGTGTTCACAACGGTGATAAGTAGATCTACGTCCCCTGCGCTGGGTATTCGTAGCGGTTTCTTCTTCGTGGTTCTGTCCATCCATATTCTCATCATTAGTCTCTTGTTGATCGATTGAGAAATGTTGAGTAATGTCTCTGGACTTGGATGGGTCTCCAGTTATTTCCCTTTCTGGTGTTTCTTTGAACACTAAACGGGACTTTCGCTTATTGGATCTTGAGTTCTCGCCCACACTTTTGTCGACTTGCACTACACTCACATGAGCACGACCATTTAACTCGATTAAACTCTTAGTTATTCTTTCTAACCGCCATATTCTACTCTCCAGATCCGTTAGACGCATCGCCAGATCTCCTGGTAGTTGGGCTGCATTTACTCGAAAAGGACGAGAGGTGGTTCCTTTTAAGAAGTACAGGATGGTAAGGGTTATTAACCATAGCGAGGCTCCAAAAACTAAAAGCTGAGTCAACTGAATCGTGTTGTAAATCTGTCTGGAGGCATAGGGCGTGCCAATGAGACCAAGTAGAATAGTAAGTAAACTACACAACTTCCATATATTGGTATAAAGAAGTGTCACCAGCTTGCATACATACTTCTTCAAGTTGTACAGGACTCCAATTACTAGTATCGTCCGTAGAAGAAGAAGTTCCGATCCCAGGAGTAGATCTGTCCTCGCAAGGACAGATCCAGTAGCTGTCGCCATTAAATCTGTTATGAACATAGTCGGTTTGGCTCTTCTGTTGGTATTCTATGCTGTTATTTTTCAAAAATATCCCTTATCATTAGTGTGCGCCGTCGTCTATTTTGATTACCAACCTTACGTTTGATCTCCAATCTACCTACACATCACCTTTGTACACACCGCCCGTCGCTTCAACCGATTGGATGGTTAGGTGAATTTTGTGGATCGAAAGGCTTCGGCCTATTGTGAAACAACGTGAGCCTAACTGTTTAGAGGATGAAGAAGTCGTAACACGGTATCCGTAGGTGAACCTGCGGATGGATTATTTAATAACAATAACAACGTTGAAAATATGATTCTGATTACTAATTCAATATTTAAAAGTTAAAAG
>NW_011645887.1:5724-6703 GCF_000223845.1 Gregarina niphandrodes | reverse complement strand
CTGAGACCAATTCTTAGTGGTCTCAGTGTTCTTAACGTAACTGCCTCGTCTGGGCTGATTGGAACTATTCGCTGGGTACTTTTTCTTATACGTAGCGTTGGCAGCGTTCTGCTTAGCCTGAGGCTTCGCTTTACGTTCGTCAGGTCTCTTTCTCGAGCTCACATTATATACCCCCAGCGGTTTCAGAATCTGCCCAGTCTCTATGCGATGCATGGTACCTTCTTTCCCATATGCTATGCAACTCAATAAGATGTTTACTGATAAGTCATGTGATATCAGTCCTTGGTCTATCAACTGGTTGATCCTAGTAATCAGCTTGTCGGAGTCGTCAATCTCTGGGTCAACCAGTGTCTTTCGTAATATCTTGTTGCGTACTTCAAAGGCTTTGTCGGGCGACATCCGCACACCTTTTAACTGACTTAGCATCTGCCCTGGGTCGCCCATCATGTAATCTATGTGGGACCACTCGTCAGTCGTCAGCGTATGTCGTCTGTCTCGTCTATGCCCGTCCGAGCTTCTGTCGGAATAGTACACTTCTTCCAACACTGGCTGAGCGTTCATCGATTGTTGTTGATTCTGTACTGATGTCAGATCGAGGACTGGTGGTCGTACGGGTTGCGCTGGTACAGCCTCCTGAATCTTGCGATGGGTAAAGGCAGGCTGTTCAGCCTTCTCCTTTGCCGCGATCACCGCCTCTAACTCTTTGATGAACGATGTCGTCAGTAGTACCCTGTTGTATTGAAGTAGTCTCTGACAGTCAAGGGTCGTGCAAACTTCCCCCCATGTCTTAGGCGGGATTGCCTGAACCCTAACCACATCCATGTTTCCGCTCTTATTCGCTTCAAGAATAATGTTGCGGGCCTCTTTATGTACGTCCAATGTCGATCGAGTCTCAACCATATGGAATAAGTAACCAAGTTCAAGTGTATAAGTGCAGTTCAATGTTCAAATGCTTTTGCTTTTCACGAGGAAAATTATG
>NW_011645887.1:4491-5704 GCF_000223845.1 Gregarina niphandrodes | reverse complement strand
CCGTCCGAGCTTCTGTCGGAATAGTACACTTCTTCCAACACTGGCTGAGCGTTCATCGATTGTTGTTGATTCTGTACTGATGTCAGATCGAGGACTGGTGGTCGTACGGGTTGCGCTGGTACAGCCTCCTGAATCTTGCGATGGGTAAAGGCAGGCTGTTCAGCCTTCTCCTTTGCCGCGATCACCGCCTCTAACTCTTTGATGAACGATGTCGTCAGTAGTACCCTGTTGTATTGAAGTAGTCTCTGACAGTCAAGGGTCGTGCAAACTTCCCCCCATGTCTTAGGCGGGATTGCCTGAACCCTAACCACATCCATGTTTCCGCTCTTATTCGCTTCAAGAATAATGTTGCGGGCCTCTTTATGTACGTCCAATGTCGATCGAGTCTCAACCATATGGAATAAGTAACCAAGTTCAAGTGTATAAGTGCAGTTCAATGTTCAAATGCTTTTGCTTTTCACGAGGAAAAATTATGATGATTGAATAATTAAAAACTCTTTAAGAGGGGAGACGGTGTCTCCTGGAATAAAAATCGGCCGGATTCTGGCCTCCTGGGATGTGTTGATAACTTGCCTTATACAAGGCCCGGATACGGGCTGCGTAGACCTCCAGGTCGTTTCTTGGATCCTCTCGTCTTTCGAGAGCTTGCCACAGCCTCATGTTATCCGTGACGATCACTTTTCTCGCCTTCTTATCAATAAAGTCAATCGCAGATTTGTACTTAGCTAGGAGCTTATAGGCTCCCTGTATTTCCTTGTACGAGGCTAAGTTTGTCGAAGTCTTCGTTAAGGGTATCGATTCTGCCATGACTTGCTGGTCATTGTACGTGACCACCATCCCTGCTTGTGTATCCGATGCGTCGACATAAATCGTTATCGTGTTGCCCTTAGAGGGTCTTATTCGTTCGATTTCCCATTGGGAGTCGACTGCATCAATTAAATCTCTGACCACGTTCGTTACGTGTTTCGTCTTAAGTAGTATTTGACGAATCTTCGTCAACGAGTTTCGAACGCCCGCCCTGTGGATCATTTTATAGTAGGATAATTGGTGCGTCGCTCGCGTTACGCTATCTACACATTCTGAGTGTAGTAGCTTCCTGATTTGTTCAGCTTTATCTTTGGGAATTCCAATAGACGTTTTAGTGAACTCGTATCCAAGTATCACTAATGTAGTATTCGTAGATGACTTTTCTTTATTAATCTTAAAGCCAAAG
>NW_011645887.1:3548-4034 GCF_000223845.1 Gregarina niphandrodes | reverse complement strand
TCGTATCCAAGTATCACTAATGTAGTATTCGTAGATGACTTTTCTTTATTAATCTTAAAGCCAAAGTCTCGTAGGTGACGTATCACTCTACTGTATCGGTCGGAGCATTCTTTTCTATCTTCACCGGCTACTATTATGTCATCTTGATAAGATCTTACATGCGTCTTATCGATATCATGTAGCTGTCCCAACACTTTCATCATTACGACTGCGAAGTGCTTCGGGGCACACATTGCACCCATCGGCATGCGCACATACCTGTACGCAGTGCCGTCCGTTCCGAGAAACGAGTAGTAGTTCATTTGGTCTTCCGCGATGGGGATGGCATGAAATGCCTTCGACAGGTCGATCTTCATGATCTCCTGTTGTCCGGCCGCCCATGCGATCACTGGTCCAATCGCTTGCATATTCGGGAACTTGCCCTCGTCGTTCGTATACGGGTATAGGCATTGGCTAGTTGTGCGTGACTCGTCTGCCAACAACATG
>NW_011645887.1:1904-3401 GCF_000223845.1 Gregarina niphandrodes | reverse complement strand
CCAATCGCTTGCATATTCGGGAACTTGCCCTCGTCGTTCGTATACGGGTATAGGCATTGGCAGTTGTGCGTGACTCGTCTGCCAACAACATGCGGATTTAGAATGGCTTTCACCATCGCTCTGTCGACCATCTCAATGGTGTGATCCTCGAGTCGGTCACGTATCCATTGTTCATAAATCGCAGCGTTCTCACCCGTAAAGCGCGGCTTAGTCCAACGAATCGTTGGATCCCCAGCTAGGTGTTCTGAAAACGCCGGTAACGTTTGGGATTTTCTCCCCGATGAAGACCAGATGGGGCGCCGGCGATTCGCTGGACGAAACCCCGCTTTACTGGCGAATGCGCAACGATCTACGAACAATGGATTCGAGATCGACTGTACGATGGTACGATAGAGAAGATCGATAGATCTGAGGCGAAAGCCATTCTAAACCCGCACGTTGTCGGCAAGAGAGTGACACACAATTGCCAGTGTTTATACCCTTATACGAACGACAATGGCAAGTTCCCGAACATGCAGACAATCGGACCAGTTATCGCATGGGCGGCAGGACAGCAAGAGATCATGAAGATCGACTTGTCGAAAGCTTTTCATGCAATACCGATTGCGGACGACCAAATGAACTACTATGCGTTCATGGGTATGGACGGCACGACGTATAGATATATACGCATGCCAATGGGTGCAATGTGTGCCCCCAAACACTTCGCCGTAGTAATGATGAAAGTGTTGGGGCAGCTATCCGACAATGATAAGACAGCTGTAAGATCTTATCAGGATGACATTATCGTCGCGGGGAAGAATAGAAAAGAGTGCGCAGACCGATATCATAGAGTGATACGTCACCTATGCGAATACGGCTTCAAGATAAACAGAGAGAAGTCGTCGATGAACACTAAGCTGATAATACTCGGCTACGAATTTACGAAAGAGTCCATTGGTATACCCAAGGACAAGGCAGAGCAAATACGAAAACTGTTACGTTCACAGTGCGTAGATGGTATAACGAGAGCAACACATCAACTGTCCTACTATAAGATGATCCACAGGACGGGCGTTCGAAACTCGCTTACGAAGATTCGACAAATATTGCAGAAGACAAAGCACGTAACGAACGTAGTTAAAGACTTGATAGACGCAGTCGATTCTAGTTGGACGATCGAACGGATACGACCAACAGAGGGAAATACGATTTCAATATACGTCGACGCGTCGGATACACAAGCAGGGATGGTGGTAAAGTACAACGAACAAACGGTGATGACGGAATCGATTCCGCTAACCAAGACGTTGACGAACCTGGCTTCGTACAAGGAAATTCAGGGAGCATACAAGCTGCTAGCCAAATACAAGTCGGCGATCGACTTCATTGACAAGAGGGCGAGCAAGATTATTGTGACCGATAATATGCGCCTATGGCAGGCCCTCGAGAGAAATGAAGAACCGAGAAATGACTTAGAAGTATACGCAGCGCGCATCCGAGCCTTGTACAAGGCAA
>NW_011645887.1:1420-1884 GCF_000223845.1 Gregarina niphandrodes | reverse complement strand
GTTTGCTATCAGTTTCCCCCTTTACGTTGACGCGTCCGACACTCAAGCTGGGATGGTAGTAAAGTATAATGAACAAACGGTGATGACAGCGTCGATTCCGTTAACTAAGACATCGACGAACCTGGCATCATATAAAGAGATACAGGGAGCGTATAAGTTGCTCACCAAATACAAGTCGGCAATTGACTTCATCGATAAGAAGGCCAATAAGATTATCGTTACGGATAATATGCCCCTATGGCAGGCCCTCGAGAGAAATGAAGAACCAAGAAACGACTTAGAGGTGTATGCAGCGCGCATCCGTGCCTTGTACAAGGCAGTCTACCAGCATATTCCAGGAGGCCAGAACCCGGCCGATTTTTATTCTAGGAGACACCGTCTCCTCACTTGAAAAAGTTTTTATTTATTCAACATCATAATTTTTTTTCTTCGAAAAGAAAGTATTTCTTCACTGAACTTTGAAC
>NW_011645887.1:0-1400 GCF_000223845.1 Gregarina niphandrodes | reverse complement strand
TCAGTTTCCCCCTTTACGTTGACGCGTCCGACACTCAAGCTGGGATGGTAGTAAAGTATAATGAACAAACGGTGATGACAGCGTCGATTCCGTTAACTAAGACATCGACGAACCTGGCATCATATAAAGAGATACAGGGAGCGTATAAGTTGCTCACCAAATACAAGTCGGCAATTGACTTCATCGATAAGAAGGCCAATAAGATTATCGTTACGGATAATATGCCCCTATGGCAGGCCCTCGAGAGAAATGAAGAACCAAGAAACGACTTAGAGGTGTATGCAGCGCGCATCCGTGCCTTGTACAAGGCAGTCTACCAGCATATTCCAGGAGGCCAGAACCCGGCCGATTTTTATTCAAGGAGACACCGTCTCCTCACTTGAAAAAAAGTTTTTATTTAATCAACATCATAATTTTTCTTCGAAAGAAAGTATTCTTCTCTTGAACACTTCACTGAACTGTACGAACTGAACAATGGTTGAGACCCGCAGCACGGTTGACCTGCAAAAGGAAGCCACCAACATCATTCTGGAGGCTAATAAGACGGGGAACATGGACATTACTCGTATACAAGCAATACCTCCGAAGATCTGGGGCCAGGTCTGTACTGCGTTAGATATTGAACGACTGATTAACTATAACCAGTTACTAATGCAACCTAAGTACATGAAAGAACTGCAAGACGTGCTCGCCGCCCGCATAGAGGCCGAAAAGCCTGCTTTTACACACAGAAAGATACAAGAGGCTGCGGCCGGACAAGCTACGACCAACAAACCACCCGCGAATCGACCACCTACGCTGGACCTAACTTCGGTTGGCCAACAGGCACCCATGTTAGAAGAAGTATACTACAGCGAACACAGCTCGACACCCAGAGCTCGTGATAAAAGGCATACGATAACGACGGACGGATGGGCGAATATCGATTATCTGATGGGCGACCCGGCTCATATGCTGAACCAACTACGTGGTGTACGAATGTCACCCGAAAAGGCATTTGAGACGAGGAACAAGATCCTGCGAAAGGCTCTGGTCGACCCTGAGATAGATAATACGGATAAGCTAATTATCCGCGTCAACCAGCTCATAGATCAGGGATTAATAACCCATGACTTGTCAGTCAACGTACTTTTAAGCTGCACAGTATACGGAGATACTTCGAGACATCTGTTGGCCGACTGGCAACCTTGCACCTTCTCGTCTGTCTGTGCGGGTCGGATCCTCAGCTGTCGGCGATATAGTGGTGCGGCACTAGTCAGTGGATAGCGGATGTAGCTACGCATCGTTATGAACGGAAAAGGCCGACGAATCAAAAGTGTGCCGATCGGCTTTCCCCGGTCTCTCGCCCCACTTACAACGTGTCCAGCGGTATTCTCGGGAGTTTCTGGCAGGAGTGGGGC
>NW_011645886.1:4503-6174 GCF_000223845.1 Gregarina niphandrodes | reverse complement strand
AAGGGAAAGGGAATATAGAAAGAAATAATGTTGGAAAGAAAAGGAAAAAGGAAACGGACCGATGAGAACCATAGACCTGATGCACCTAGCCCCCGCTATCATCGCCGACCGCCGCCAGACAAGTCCCCCAACACCTAGGACACACAATAACCGAAGGCCGAATAGCCCCGCAGACCAGGAAAATCGAAGCAATCGACGCGCTAAAGGCTCCTTCCGACGTGAAAGGCTTACGACAAGTGTTAGGAATGGCCGGCTACTACCGCAGCTTCGTGCCGAATTACGCAGCCGTCACCCAACCGTTGACGAAACTGATGCGCAAGACAGCAACTGGAAAGAGGAGCAACAGAGGGCGTTCAGGCAAATAAAGGAGCAACTGAAGCAGGCAGCCCTATGCAACGATTACGCCGCTGAAGAATTAATCATCGTGACCGACGCGAGTGATTACGCAGTAGCCGGGATCCTATCATGTAAAAAGAACCACCGCGATTACCCAATTGAATACATGTCTAAGACGTTAACAGAAGTGGAAATAAGGTGGCCGACAAGAGAGAAGGAAGCATATGCAATCGTAGTTGCACTCCAAAAGTTCGATGTCTATATACGGGGACGGAAGGTTACTATATATACCGATCACAAAAGTCTAGAGTGGATGTTCCAAGCTAAGAAAGGTAAGATTGCTCGATGGGCCACACCCCTACAGGAGTATGACCTGACCGTTATCCACAAGAGCGGAATTGAGATTGCGCACGTGGATGCCCTTAGTAGACTGGCGAAAGACGTAGCGACGGCCGAAGATAGGATGACATGCATGGCGGTTATGACACTTACCGAGGAAGAGGACGGATTACCACGGGTAACGGAATGGGGACAAGCGTACCAAGAGATACCCACCGTAGAGAGGGACCGACTGAAGGTCCGAGAATGGCAAGGGATGCTGACCAGAGGAGGCCGGGCATACGTACCACCACAATACGTGAAGAGAGTAATACGACATTTTCATGACCGGCGGGTCGGGACCCACGCCGGAGTAGTGAGGACACACCGGAGAACCCAAGAACTATTCTGGTGGCCCGGACAGATGGAAGAGATACGGCAGTACGTCGGAGCCTGCCTAACTTGTCAACGCCGAAGGAATGGGATAGAACGCACGCAGGGACTGAGTAGGGCCTTCCCACTAGGGGAGATCTTCGAGGCGGTACATATCGACTTCTGGCAAACCAGAGGAGAAGGCAGGCCAATAATGACAATGATCGACCGGACGTCACGATGGGTGGAAGCAGCGGTGGTCCCCGACAAGTCTGCCCATTGGGCGGCAGCGACATTTGTTCGGCGATGGGTTACACGATACGGAGTACCCAAACAACGACACCTTCGAAAGCATTACGAACGCATACAGGGAGAAAGCATGAGAGGCGAAGAAGAGTCGCACCATACAACGCTGGGTATGACGCCAGGGAGGTGGCTATTCGGGGTAGAACCCACAATACCGGAGGAACGGGAGCTCGTAGGCACCCTGAGGAGTCCAAACTTACAACGAATAGAATGGTTGGCGAAGACCAGGGAGGAGACGATCGAGCGGATGCAGGCAGAAGCCCAACAGCGGGCCGACCGACGAAATGAGCGACGGAGAGGAGGACACCTAGAAAAGGAGACCTCGTACTCGTAAGAGAA
>NW_011645886.1:3655-4483 GCF_000223845.1 Gregarina niphandrodes | reverse complement strand
TTCGAGGCGGTACATATCGACTTCTGGCAAACCAGAGGAGAAGGCAGGCCAATAATGACAATGATCGACCGGACGTCACGATGGGTGGAAGCAGCGGTGGTCCCCGACAAGTCTGCCCATTGGGCGGCAGCGACATTTGTTCGGCGATGGGTTACACGATACGGAGTACCCAAACAACGACACCTTCGAAAGCATTACGAACGCATACGGGGAGAAAGCATGAGAGGCGAAGAAGAGTCGCACCATACAACGCTGGGTATGACGCCAGGGAGGTGGCTATTCGGAGTAGAACCCACAATACCGGAGGAACGGGAGCTCGTAGGCACCCTGAGGAGTCCAAACTTACAACGAATAGAATGGTTGGCGAAGACCAGGGAGGAGACGATCGAGCGGATGCAGGCAGAAGCCCAACAGCGGGCCGACCGACGAAATGAGCGACGGAGAGGAGGACACCTAGAAAAGGGAGACCTCGTACTCGTAAGAGACCCAACCATACACGAACGAGGGTGGGGATTCCCCCACCGAGTAGTTAAGGTTAGTAAGGCAGGACATGGGGCACACGGAGAGGACATAGTTACGGGATACAGGGAACACCGGCACGCAGGAGTATTAAGAAGGGTGACAGCACCCTCGACGAACATCAGTTGGGCGGGTGGGTGGAAGAGTGCCGAAGAGGAGGAATACAAATCGACAGAGACGACCTACGACGAAGACTGGGGCAACAACCTGAGTATTACGAATTAAGTTCCGATGACGAAGAAGAAGAACCGGGAGAACAAACTGCAACAATAAGGAACAACAGCGAGGAACCACCAACCCTAGAAGTAC
>NW_011645886.1:3095-3635 GCF_000223845.1 Gregarina niphandrodes | reverse complement strand
TACCGGAGGAACGGGAGCTCGTAGGCACCCTGAGGAATCCAAACTTACAACGAATAGAATGGTTGGCGAAGACCAGGGAACAGACGATCGAGCGGATGCAGGCAGAAGCCCAACAGCGGGCCGACCGACGAAATGAGCGACGGAGAGGAGGACACCTAGAAAAGGGAGACCTCGTACTCGTAAGAGACCCAACCATACACGAACGAGGGTGGGGATTCCCCCACCGAGTAGTTAAGGTTAGTAAGGCAGGACATGGGGCACACGGAGAGGACATAGTTACGGGATACAGGGAACACCGGCACGCAGGAGTATTAAGAAGGGTGACAGCACCCTCGACGAACATCAGTTGGGCGGGTGGGTGGAAGAGTGCCGAAGAGGAGGAATACAAATCGACAGAGACGACCTACGACGAAGATTGGGGCAACAACCTGAGTATTACGAATTAAGTTCCGATGACGAAGAAGAAGAACCGGGAGAACAAACTGCAACAATAAGGAACAACAGCGAGGAACCACCAACCCTAGAAGTACCGACCACAGA
>NW_011645886.1:2233-3075 GCF_000223845.1 Gregarina niphandrodes | reverse complement strand
TTGGCGAAGACCAGGGAGGAGACGATCGAGCGGATGCAGGCAGAAGCCCAACAGCGGGCCGACCGACGAAATGAGCGACGGAGAGGAGGACACCTAGAAAAGGGAGACCTCGTACTCGTAAGAGACCCAACCATACACGAACGAGGGTGGGGATTCCCCCACCGAGTAGTTAAGGTTAGTAAGGCAGGACATGGGGCACACGGAGAGGACATAGTTACGGGATACAGGGAACACCGGCACGCAGGAGTATTAAGAAGGGTGACAGCACCCTCGACGAACATCAGTTGGGCGGGTGGGTGGAAGAGTGCCGAAGAGGAGGAATACAAATCGACAGAGACGACCTACGACGAAGACTGGGGCAACAACTTGAGTATTACGAATTAAGTTCCGATGACGAAGAAGAAGAACCGGGAGAACAAACTGCAACAATAAGGAACAACAGCGAGGAACCACCAACCCTAGAAGTACCGACCACAGAGGAACCAACACCCATACAAGGGTCGACCCGACGAAAACGACGTCGCCGAGGGGAATAACCCGAGGCTGGGACCAAACAGAAGGAGCACACACAAAGCGCACACAAGGCGCACACACACACAAAAAAAATTGGATTCGGAGAGCAATGTTAATGACCTACTCTCGCGGCCGCCGAATCAACACCGGCGCATGGGAAGCCTTGAAGTTCGAAGTGACCACGATGGTTGACGGTACAGCCTGCCTTGGCAAGTCAACCCTACTGCAAGGCCTCAAGGATGAAGGGTACGCAGTGGTGGTAGGGGATTACTGCGAGGATTGTAAGAAGCTTCCAATCTTCCAGCAGAAGGGAGACGACAAATTCGTAG
>NW_011645886.1:743-2213 GCF_000223845.1 Gregarina niphandrodes | reverse complement strand
AGTGCCGAAGAGGAGGAATACAAATCGACAGAGACGACCTACGACGAAGATTGGGGCAACAACCTGAGTATTACGAATTAAGTTCCGATGACGAAGAAGAAGAACCGGGAGAACAAACTGCAACAATAAGGAACAACAGCGAGGAACCAACACCCATACAAGGGTCGACCCGACGAAAACGACGTCGCCGAGGGGAATAACCCGAGGCTGGGACCAAACAGAAGGAGCACACACAAAGCGCACACAAGGCGCACACACACACAAAAAAATTGGATTCGGAGAGCAATGTTAATGACCTACTCTCGCGGCCGCCGAATCAACACCGGCGCATGGGAAGCCTTGAAGTTCGAAGTGACCACGATGGTTGACGGTACAGCCTGCCTTGGCAAGTCAACCCTACTGCAAGGCCTCAAGGATGAAGGGTACGCAGTGGTGGTAGGGGATTACTGCGAGGATTGTAAGAAGCTTCCAATCTTCCAGCAGAAGGGAGACGACAAATTCGTAGTGGTAATTAATAATCGACGTGGTAAGAGGAGAACACACACTAGCCGGGGCCCTCTCAGCCATAGCAGACACACCACCGCAAGTGTGGGCGATCCTAGGAGGGTGGAGGACCATCATACTACTGGAGGAGGACAAACGAGAAGCCGTGCGGCGTATGAGGAACCGAGCCAACGGCATCGACATCATGTCAGCAGATTACGTGCACATCCAGAACGAAGTGTTCCAAGCACTGGCAGTCAAAGTAGGGGCCGAGATACTTACGCACAGGCGGAACCAACCGATGGGAGCGTGGTTAGCCCAGGTGCGAGCGACCATTTTCAGCGAAGAAGAAGGTGAGGCAACTGATGGAGACGAAGAAGAAGAACACGAGGAAGCGGATGTCGAGTCTACGAAAGGGGGGATTGGATTGTAGACCGATGATTTCGACGCCTCGCTTCCCCCGAAGACACATAGTCGTTAGTTTTTTTGGTTGTTTTTTTTTGGAGAAAAAACGAGAGCAAAACGACGAAGTAGTAGTAGTAGCAGTCAGACAGACGACGTAAATGGAGTGGTTAACAAATCAGACGGCGTCTCCCTGGTTCAGTGTTCTCGTCCGGAGGTCTCTTGCGGGTAATTATTAAATCTTGATTTTGCCATTGTGGGCGAGTAGTAAAGTTCGGTGTGTGCGGATTGAGTTGTGTGCGATTTTGTGTGCGATAGAACTTGTGATTTGCCCATAATCGTTTCTGAGTCGTGTGTTCTTCTGTGTCTATTTTATATTGGCCTTCGGGTGTCGACTTGGAGTATCTGTCGGGTTAAATTTACCATGTATGGGGTGATAAGTAATTGTAGCGTCCGTGGCTTTGAGTAGTCTGAGTATCTTATTAGCCAAGTAGTAGGTATCTCCTTTGTCGTCTGTCTGTGGTTTGTTCAGCGCGGTGTTGAGTAGTACGTTATCAATAAAACTAACAGTGGTTTCTGTATCGT
>NW_011645886.1:0-723 GCF_000223845.1 Gregarina niphandrodes | reverse complement strand
AGACAGACGTAAATGGAGTGGTTAACAAATCAGACAGACGACGTAAATGGAGTGGTTAACAAATCAGACGGCGTCTCCCTGGTTCAGTGTTCTCGTCCGGAGGTCTCTTGCGGGTAATTATTAAATCTTGATTTTGCCATTGTGGGCGAGTAGTAAAGTTCGGTGTGTGCGGATTGAGTTGTGTGCGATTTTGTGTGCGATAGAACTTGTGATTTGCCCATAATCGTTTCTGAGTCGTGTGTTCTTCTGTGTCTATTTTATATTGGCCTTCGGGTGTCGACTTGGAGTATCTGTCGGGTTAAATTTACCATGTATGTGGTGATAAGTAATTGTAGCGTCCGTGGTTTTGAGTAGTCTGAGTATCTTATTAGCCAAGTAGTAGGTATCTCCTTTGTCGTCTGTCTGTGGTTTGTTCAGCGCGGTGTTGAGTAGTACGTTATCAATAAAAACTAACAGTGGTTTCTGTATCGTTTGAATGTAATCTTTAATCTGCGCGAGGTGTTTCTTAAGTATCATATATCCTCCTTGTGCTTCATTTGTAACACCCAATCGAGAGCAATGGCAGGAATGGGAATCGAGCCGTCACGGTAAAGTCTTCGTGGGTACTGTGGTCGGCGCTGCTCGCTGGGCTGCGGAGACAATCGTGTTGGTTGTCGGTACCATCTGTTCTACTGGCGGGCGCAACTGAAGGACAGACTGCGACCAGTAACGCCACTACATTGG
>NW_011645885.1:6141-6841 GCF_000223845.1 Gregarina niphandrodes | reverse complement strand
GTGTGTGAGATAACTTTACCCCCGAAGACCTATCTCTACTCCTGCTGTCACGTCTTCCTTCCGTTCTACAACAATGGACGCGAGTTCCTGGGTATGGTCGATTCAGGTGCCCAAATTAACCTGTTATCTTCTACCCTTGCCCCTTACATGGCCTATGAAAAGCTGCACGCTCCTTATACGCGATTCAAAGGCGTCAACGGTACTACAACTTGTGTCTCGTTCTGGATGAAAGCCCAACTAACTTTAGAAAATGGCTCCGAACTCTTAACTACCTTTGCCGTTGTGGATGATGTCCCCTCTACCTTGTTAATTCTTGGCCTTCCCTTCCTGATTGCTTCGGCAGCTACATGTAATTTCAAACGACTGTCCTTTGTGAACCGCGACGGTTTTGCCCGCCTCTACCAGCAACCTGCCAGCACCGACCTGCCGCTTAACTACTCAATTTCACTCCCTGATGATCCCTCCATAACCGAAGCACTGCAACACGTTACCGACTTGACTGCCCGAGGCGCCGTCGCCGAACTACTCTACAAGTACTCCACTCTCTGGAAAGACCGCAAGCGCGGCGTCGTCTCTACTATCAAACACGAAATTCTTCTAACCACTACAAGGCCGATTGTTAGTCGCCCACGTGTTCGCACCCCGGAACAAGACAAGACAATTGATTCGGAGATCCAGAAAATGCTCACTGACGATGTAA
>NW_011645885.1:5644-6121 GCF_000223845.1 Gregarina niphandrodes | reverse complement strand
TTGTCTACAGGGCCAACACCGCCACTATCGGCGAGGTAAAGTGGGGGCAGACGACGTTCCGAAGTGTGGAGAGAAAAAGACGGTGGTCGTTTCGTGGATTCGTTCTGATGAAGAGCTATGGTTTGTGGGTAGAAGGTCGCACAGGGAATCGAACCCTGAGACGGTTTTGCCCGCCTCTACCAGCAACCTGCCAGCACCGACCTGCCGCTTAACTACTCAATTTCACTCCCTGATGATCCCTCCATAACCGAAGCACTGCAACACGTTACCGACTTGACTGCCCGAGGCGCCGTCGCCGAACTACTCTACAAGTACTCCACTCTCTGGAAAGACCGCAAGCGCGGCGTCGTCTCTACTATCAAACACGAAATTCTTCTAACCACTACAAGGCCGATTGTTAGTCGCCCACGTGTTCGTACCCCGGAACAAGACAAGACAATTGATTCGGAGATCCAGAAAATGCTCACTGACGATGTA
>NW_011645885.1:4575-5624 GCF_000223845.1 Gregarina niphandrodes | reverse complement strand
ACGATTCAAAGGCGTCAACGGTACTACAACTTGTGTCTCGTTCTGGATGAAAGCCCAACTAACTTTAGAAAATGGCTCCGAACTCTTAACTACCTTTGCCGTTGTGGATGATGTCCCCTCTACCTTGTTAATTCTTGGCCTTCCCTTCCTGATTGCTTCGGCAGCTACATGTAATTTCAAACGACTGTCCTTTGTGAACCGCGACGGTTTTGCCCGCCTCTACCAGCAACCTGCCAGCACCGACCTGCCGCTTAACTACTCAATTTCACTCCCTGATGATCCCTCCATAACCGAAGCACTGCAACACGTTACCGACTTGACTGCCCGAGGCGCCGTCGCCGAACTACTCTACAAGTACTCCACTCTCTGGAAAGACCGCAAGCGCGGCGTCGTCTCTACTATCAAACACGAAATTCTTCTAACCACTACAAGGCCGATTGTCAGTCGCCCACGTGTTCGTACCCCGGAACAAGACAAGACAATTGATTCGGAGATCCAGAAAATGCTCACTGACGATGTAATTCGACCATCTCTCAGTCCCTACGCGTCCGAAATTGTTATGGTGTTGAAGAAGACCGGTGATTGGCGAATGTGTATCGACTTCCGTCCCCTGAACAGGGCTACCATCGACGATAAGTACCCTCTCCCCAAACTATCCGAGATGATCCGCTCGATTAAAGATTCTAGATATTTCATTGCACTCGACTTACGCAGCGGTTACTGGCAAATTCCAATGTCCGAATCCTCCATTGAATACACCGCATTTCGCACCGCCACTGGACTGTACGAATTCAAGGTAATGCCGTTTGGTCTTAAGAACGCCCCAGCCACTTTCCAACGAAGTATGAATTTCCTACTCGACGACCTTCGCTACTCCGGTGTTCTTGTGTACCTGGACGACATACTCATCCACTCCCCGGACATCCCGACCCTACTCAAACTGACGGACAAAGTGTTCCACCGCCTACTCAACGCCGGCTACACCATCAACCTACAGAAGTGTCAGTTCCTTCCGCCAACTCTACTATACCTTGGCCACATTATTGAAG
>NW_011645885.1:4240-4555 GCF_000223845.1 Gregarina niphandrodes | reverse complement strand
ACGCAGCGGTTACTGGCAAATTCCAATGTCCGAATCCTCCATTGAATACACCGCATTTCGCACCGCCACTGGACTGTACGAATTCAAGGTAATGCCGTTTGGTCTTAAGAACGCCCCAGCCACTTTCCAACGAAGTATGAATTTCCTACTCGACGACCTTCGCTACTCCGGTGTTCTTGTGTACCTGGACGACATACTCATCCACTCCCCGGACATCCCGACCCTACTCAAACTGACGGACAAAGTGTTCCACCGCCTACTCAACGCCGGCTACACCATCAACCTACAGAAGTGTCAGTTCCTTCCGCCAACTCT
>NW_011645885.1:3699-3982 GCF_000223845.1 Gregarina niphandrodes | reverse complement strand
GCGTCTACCTTACTATGCCATTGGATCTGCCGGTTTGGAGTTCCTTTGCGCATGGTGTCTGACAACGCCTTGGCATTCACGGGAGAAGTCCTTGAAATTCTGCGGATGACTTGCAGTGCCGCCACATTCACACTGTCCCCTACCGTCCACAAGGCAACTCCCCTGTCGAAGCCTTCCACAAGAACCTCAACAAGTCCTTCAAGCTTTACAACCTCAAAAATATGTCCCTTACTTTCGAAGACGCCCTCGCCCTTACTCTACTCGCCTACCGCTCCTCCGTCCA
>NW_011645885.1:3033-3470 GCF_000223845.1 Gregarina niphandrodes | reverse complement strand
TACAACCTCAAAAATATGTCCCTTACTTTCGAAGACGCCCTCGCCCTTACTCTACTCGCCTACCGCTCCTCCGTCCACTCTGCCACGGGTCACTCACCTGCATTCCTCACCTTCGGGCGTGACCCTGTCTCCCCTTATTCCCAAGACTTCCGCCTCCAAGGACCGAACCCGTCCGACCGACTTGCCGTCCTCAACGCAATCCGAGCCGACATACTGTCCAACCTCAAGTCCCTCTACAACTACTCGCTGAGTCAAGCTCGTGATTTGGACCGTAACGTTCAACTTAATGACTTGGTGCTTGTTGCGCTTAATCCACGAGAACTCTACACTGATGCTGTACTTACGAACAACTCAGAAAAACTCGTTCCGAAATGGTCCCTACCCTTCCATGTTGACAGCTGCCGGGCCGACCCACCAGGCAGAAGAGATGGCGCCAA
>NW_011645885.1:2532-3003 GCF_000223845.1 Gregarina niphandrodes | reverse complement strand
CCGACCGACTTGCCGTCCTCAACGCAATCCGAGCCGACATACTGTCCAACCTCAAGTCCCTCTACAACTACTCGCTGAGTCAAGCTCGTGATTTGGACCGTAACGTTCAACTTAATGACTTGGTGCTTGTTGCGCTTAATCCACGAGAACTCTACACTGATGCTGTGCTTACGAACAACTCAGAAAAACTCGTTCCGAAATGGTCCCTACCCTTCCGTGTTGTTAATGTCTCCGACAACGGATTCCGCATTACTGTTCGACACCTGCTGTCTTGGAATACCAAAGAAGTCACCCGAGACCAAGTCAAACCGATCAGCTTCCCTACTGATACCCGAGCACGCGAAGAGTGGCTACAGCATCTCAGCACAGAGATGTCTACTACTGAAGACCCGTCTGCCAACCTCAAGAGATTTATGTCAGAACTCCAACGACCCCAAGTCAAGCTCTTGCGTCCGACTTCACCCGATTCGG
>NW_011645885.1:2007-2512 GCF_000223845.1 Gregarina niphandrodes | reverse complement strand
ACAGGTTGCTGCTGACTTTCAGGTCGGTGCGCTGAAAGGTACACTGAAGGTCTATGTGAGCCCGACCTCACAACCCCGATTGATCCTTGGCCGTGATTTCATGACGCAAACGGGTATCGTTCCGTACATCAAAGAAGGTTATGTCCAACTACCGGATGGTAGCAGATTGTCGTTCTTGCCTACCGCCCCGCAGTTGGTGTCCACAACTACTATCCCGGTGAAAGTCAACATAAACGAGGGGCTGTCGACGGGTCAGGCCCGTACCCTACGACAAGTCATCGCTGGAGGTGCGTTCGCTACCGAGACGACGCCGTTTGGCCGAGTAAAAGGGTTCTACCACATCGTTAACACAGGCAATCACTCGCCGGTGCACCTGCCGTTGCGCCGTACATCGCCCCTGGAGCGGGATATTGTGAGGCAGGAGGTGGAGAAGATGCTCGCCCACGGTGTGATCCGGTCGTCAACTTCAGCATGGGCCGCCCCTATAGTACTTGTCAAAAAGAAG
>NW_011645885.1:1663-1987 GCF_000223845.1 Gregarina niphandrodes | reverse complement strand
ATTGATCCTTGGCCGTGATTTCATGACGCAAACGGGTATCGTTCCGTACATCAAAGAAGGTTATGTCCAACTACCGGATGGTAGCAGATTGTCGTTCTTGCCTACCGCCCCGCAGTTGGTGTCCACAACTACTATCCCGGTGAAAGTCAACATAAACGAGGGGCTGTCGACGGGTCAGGCCCGTACCCTACGACAAGTCATCGCTGGAGGTGCGTTCGCTACCGAGACGACGCCGTTTGGCCGAGTAAAAGGGTTCTACCACATCGTTAACACAGGCAATCACTCGCCGGTGCACCTGCCGTTGCGCCGTACATCGCCCCTGGA
>NW_011645885.1:864-1643 GCF_000223845.1 Gregarina niphandrodes | reverse complement strand
AAAGGTACACTGAAGGTCTATGTGAGCCCGACCTCACAACCCCGATTGATCCTTGGCCGTGATTTCATGACGCAAACGGGTATCGTTCCGTACATCAAAGAAGGTTATGTCCAACTACCGGATGGTAGCAGATTGTCGTTCTTGCCTACCGCCCCGCAGTTGGTGTCCACAACTACTATCCCGGTGAAAGTCAACATAAACGAGGGGCTGTCGACGGGTCAGGCCCGTACCCTACGACAAGTCATCGCTGGAGGTGCGTTCGCTACCGAGACGACGCCGTTTGGCCGAGTAAAAGGGTTCTACCACATCGTTAACACAGGCAATCACTCGCCGGTGCACCTGCCGTTGCGCCGTACATCGCCCCTGGAGCGGGATATTGTGAGGCAGGAGGTGGAGAAGATGCTCGCCCACGGTGTGATCCGGTCGTCAACTTCAGCATGGGCCGCCCCTATAGTACTTGTCAAAAAGAAGGACAATTCTACAAGGTTCTGCGTCGATTACCGCGAGCTCAACAACATCACTGTCAAAGACGTGTTTCCGCTGTCCCGAATTGACGACATGTTAGCCGCACCACATGGCACAAGGTATTTCTCGAGCTTGGACGTTGCGTCGGGCTACTGGCAAGTCGGGGTGGACGCAGCCACCACCAACCCAGCAAGCGAAAGGTCGCCGGCCCGATTCCGGCAGAAGACTTCCTCGAACCACTTCGATAACCGGGGCCAGCCAGTAACGTTGCCGAAAACTGGGTGACGTCGTTCAGGTTTCCCAAAATTGACGGC
>NW_011645885.1:0-844 GCF_000223845.1 Gregarina niphandrodes | reverse complement strand
CAAAGGTTATCGTCCAACTACCGGATGGTAGCAGATTGTCGTTCTTGCCTACCGCCCCGCAGTTGGTGTCCACAACTACTATCCCGGTGAAAGTCAACATAAACGAGGGGCTGTCGACGGGTCAGGCCCGTACCCTACGACAAGTCATCGCTGGAGGTGCGTTCGCTACCGAGACGACGCCGTTTGGCCGAGTAAAAGGGTTCTACCACATCGTTAACACAGGCAATCACTCGCCGGTGCACCTGCCGTTGCGCCGTACATCGCCCCTGGAGCGGGATATTGTGAGGCAGGAGGTGGAGAAGATGCTCGCCCACGGTGTGATCCGGTCGTCAACTTCAGCATGGGCCGCCCCTATAGTACTTGTCAAAAAGAAGGACGATTCTACAAGGTTCTGCGTCGATTACCGCGAGCTCAACAACATCACTGTCAAAGACGTGTTTCCGCTGTCCCGAATTGACGACATGTTAGCCGCACCACATGGCACAAGGTATTTCTCGAGCTTGGACGTTGCGTCGGGCTACTGGCAAGTCGGGGTGGACGCAGCCTCAGTGGAAAAGACAGCCTTCATCTGTACGGAGGGGCTGTTCGAATTCAAGGTAATGCCTTTTGGGCTCTGTAATGCGCCGGCCACTTTCCAACGAATGATGCAGAAGGTGCTGGGAGGCCTAATCTGGAACGCCTGCCTAGCAAATCATTCGAGGAACACAACGACCACCTCACACAAGTCTTGGAGCGCCTCAGAGAGCATGGACTTCTCCTGAAACCCAGCAAGTGTCATTTCGGCCATGCTGCCACCGAATTCTTGGGGTTCATAGTCTCGGAGCAGTGTGTCAAGCCCGAGCCC
>NW_011645884.1:5718-6363 GCF_000223845.1 Gregarina niphandrodes | reverse complement strand
GAAAGGTATTTCGCAGCACCGAAATAACTAGACCACAAACTACATTTTGACAGAAATATCAGTCCCGTGGGACGGAAACGAACCGCCCGCTACCTGATATCTGTCTACAGTCAGACGCTCCACCAACTGAGCTACCCCGGGCAATACCGTCCTTCAACCCCATTGCACACGATGTGAAGCAGTGTCGGGAATTGAGCACGCACTCTCGCGAAATCGTGAACGATTTGGATCCAGGGGCCGGTGCGAGGGCAGGAGCTTCTTGTTGATTTAGGGAGTTTCACAAACAGCAACACAACTATTGTGCCAACAGACCCGAACCAACTCAGGGTCTCTCGCGCATCACAGTCGAGCCTGGTCTTTCTGTTGCGGGCACGGGATTCCAACACGATGAGAGCCGTATATCCCAGCCGCCTGCACTCCGGACAAACTCGGCCATTCTGTGGATGGGTGGGAATGGCGTGGACCCCCCCGATCGTATCACCACATCTTTATCGCAAGATGAAGAGCGAGGTATCAGTCTAGTTCACCGTGGGCTTTCCGACCTCGGTTAGTATTCCATCCGGACAAACCAGTCAGAATCTGCGGTAACTATATCCCGCCGAACACTCTACTAACTTCGGCATTTCCGACAACTTCTCCTAGGAC
>NW_011645884.1:4514-5698 GCF_000223845.1 Gregarina niphandrodes | reverse complement strand
TCAACCCCATTGCACACGATGTGAAGCAGTGTCGGGAATTGAGCACGCACTCTCGCGAAATCGTGAACGATTTGGATCCAGGGGCCGGTGCGAGGGCAGGAGCTTCTTGTTGATTTAGGGAGTTTCACAAACAGCAACACAACTATTGTGCCAACAGACCCGAACCAACTCAGGGTCTCTCGCGCATCACAGTCGAGCCTGGTCTTTCTGTTGCGGGCACGGGATTCCAACACGATGAGAGCCGTATATCCCAGCCGCCTGCACTCCGGACAAACTCGGCCATTCTGTGGATGGGTGGGAATGGCGTGGACCCCCCCGATCGTATCACCACATCTTTATCGCAAGATGAAGAGCGAGGTATCAGTCTAGTTCACCGTGGGCTTTCCGACCTCGGTTAGTATTCCATCCGGACAAACCAGTCAGAATCTGCGGTAACTATATCCCGCCGAACACTCTACTAACTTCGGCATTTCCGACAACTTCTCCTAGGACGCAACATTACGATTCGAACGGATCATGAATCCCTCCGTTGGATGCGAAATTGTGACAAGGGCCGTATAGCACGCTGGAACTCCTCATTAGATGAATTTGATTTACAGATTATTTACAGCAAGGGGAAGGAGAATCAAGTATCAGTGGTTAACTGGAGTGATGCGCTGGGACGTGGTGCTGTCGGACCCTACCTGACAGTCAGGAGCACCCACCGTCCCACTGCTCTCCACTGGCGCGCAAACGTGTCCTAACACTAGAGCACAAACGGTCTATTCATTTAGTCCGACAGTTGCCGATCCTACCCGCAGATGGCACAGACAGTGCCAACGACCGCTACAATTGCCTCCGTACCCCAGTGGGGTGGGCGCCGACCATAGTATCTGCGAGGACTCAAGTGACGGTTCGATTATCAATCGCTGTGTGCGGGTGGCATCAGCTTTCTGGCGATCTCGTTCGACAATCACCACTGCTGCTAGAATGGGGAGACTTAAGATCTTCTGACGAATGTCGCGTGGGTTCAGCCGGCAGACCGAAACGTGGGAACATAGTCCTCTATATCCCGGGCGTACCACTGGTGAACGACCTGGGTATAGAGTGGATACGAGGCCCATGTCTCCGTACTTACGCAGGAAATAGTGGGCCACCGAAGTCGGAATCCAGAAGAAATGGTACCAAGGTCGATCCAGTGCCGT
>NW_011645884.1:2355-4494 GCF_000223845.1 Gregarina niphandrodes | reverse complement strand
CGGCAGACCGAAACGTGGGAACTATAGTTTTCTATATCCCGAACGTACCACTGGTGAACGACCTGGGTATAGAGTGGATACGAGGCCCATGTCTTCGTACTTACGCAGGAAATAGTGGGCCACCGAAGTCGGAATCCAGAAGAAATGGTACCAAGGTCGGATCCAGTGCCGTCCGATCCGCACAGACAGATAGATAGCACCAACAACCGAAATGATTGCCTCCGTGGCTAGTGAGATGAGCGCCGACCACAACATCTGCGACGACCCGGAATGCGGTGGTTCGAGTCCTACTCCTGCAAAAACTCCCGAGCGTATCATTGTCGGCAGTTAGAAAGGGGGAATCCTAGGAAGAAATCGGATACGAGGGACACCTCCTTGGGCAGCAATCGGCAAGGTAATGAAGAGTTATCAACATTGAGGAACCCAAATGGGGATGCGGTGAAGGAAAGATATGACGATCGGAATGTCATGCGGTGGAGACATAAGGGAAAATGGACACCGCCCGGCCAGTCACCGAGGTTGAGACAGTGCTTTTATGCAGGTATCGGCGCTTTCACCCCCGAACCTTGGCGGTCGTGTGGCTCAGTAGGTCAGAGCGTCAGTCTAATAACAGAGAGCCCAGAGCGGTCCGTCAATAACATAGTCGTAAACAGTCTAATAACATAGTCACGACTCTCACTTTCGGTGCATTTGTCGATTCGCCAGGTCGCAGCGGATATATGTCCGTGCAGGAGATAGCACGGCCGCATACCATCGCACTCCACACGCCTCGTCACGATTTGCTCGAATGGTGGAGCGCTGTGTGTCGGGCTGATACCCAAGTCGTCCAATGAGGCACTGATATATTGTCCATGCTGGAGATGGCACGGTCACTTCCGGTGGCCATCAGTTACCCACCCTACACACCCACACCAGTTACACACCCAGCGCTCCCACAACAAACGCTTGGCGGCACCGCATGGGGCGATGGCAGGAGTTGTGGTGTGGTCGAGAGCAGGAGCGGGAACCGAATCGTCGCGTTGAAGTCGTCGCAGGTATTGCCGTCAGCGTTCACTCCAGGCGATTGCCTCCGGAGGCCTGTCTCAGTGGTTTACGGAGGCATTCTGATCGGTTGTTGGTGCCATCTCTTCTGCCGGTTGTCACGGCATCGGGTTCGCGTATCTGCGACGGCTTCAGCGTCATGGGTCGGATTCCTACTCCTGCCTTTGCTCCGGATCGTACCAACCAGCACAAACGATACCACCTCATGGGTGGCCAGCAGCCGCACAACAGGTGCCGTAAACGGGACGTACGAGCAATCGCACGCACCCTTTGCGTGTGGAGCTGTTGTTGCAGCAGCGTGCTCGATCATCCAGCGGTCGAGCCGCGAACGAGTGGTCGTGTTTGATAGAAGAAGAGCCAAGAAGGAAGAGCGAGTGAATGCATGATGACGAGGCTCCGAGGTAGTGCGTGATGACGAGTAGAAGGAAAAGAGCCCGTTTACGAGCCAGCACGGTTGAGTGAGGTGGAGAAAAAAAGAAGAAAACCTCAAACCAAAAAACTCCTCTGCATTCTGATAACAGCCGCAGGTTCGTGACTCGTTACGCTGAAACACTGGATGACCCGTGTATCGATTTCAGTACCTCTCGCATGCGACGCGAGCGCTCTACCATTTGAGCTAGACGCCCAAATTCATACCAGTCGGGCGAGTCCAAAATTCGTAATATTACAAGCGTAATATTGCGGCAACGACCTTTCGCTCTGTCTTTCGTTCTCAATATTCTCGTTTCACCCCCACTGGTTCACCTCTCGAAGCGCACAGGCGCAACAAGTGGGTGTCAATCCTTGCCCGACAGGTCTCACATATCTGTGAAGTAGCCTCAGCAGTCGTCCGTCAGTCCTCTTAGGTTATGGGCAGAGCATTCGCTTGGAAATTTATTCTGCGTTTCTTCCGCGTGTTGCTCCGCTTGTTGAGAAGCTTTTTATTTGTGCGCGAGGCTTCTTCAATCTGTGAAGTAGCCTCAGGTTGTGCACCGGCTGTCGTCAGCCTTCTTAGCTTAGGGGCAGAGCATTCGCTTAGTAAGCGAAAGGTCGCCGGTCCGATTCCGGCAGAAGGCTTCCTTACCCCCCTATAACCGAGGTGCCTTTTTACAACCTAAC
>NW_011645884.1:1805-2335 GCF_000223845.1 Gregarina niphandrodes | reverse complement strand
ACGACCTTTCGCTCTGTCTTTCGTTCTCAATATTCTCGTTTCACCCCCACTGGTTCACCTCTCGAAGCGCACAGGCGCAACAAGTGGGTGTCAATCCTTGCCCGACAGGTCTCACATATCTGTGAAGTAGCCTCAGCAGTCGTCCGTCAGTCCTCTTAGGTTATGGGCAGAGCATTCGCTTGGAAATTTATTCTGCGTTTCTTCCGCGTGTTGCTCCGCTTGTTGAGAAGCTTTTTATTTGTGCGCGAGGCTTCTTCAATCTGTGAAGTAGCCTCAGGTTGTGCACCGGCTGTCGTCAGCCTTCTTAGCTTAGGGGCAGAGCATTCGCTTAGTAAGCGAAAGGTCGCCGGTCCGATTCCGGCAGAAGGCTTCCTTACCCCCCTATAACCGAGGTGCCTTTTTACAACCTAACCACATTCCTTCCCTGTGTTGTTCCACTTGTGGAGAAGTTCATAACGTGTGTGCAGGGCAGCTGTCAACAGCGTATTCGATATGTGAGGTAGCCTCAGGCTGTGCGCCAGCAAGTGCCG
>NW_011645884.1:655-1726 GCF_000223845.1 Gregarina niphandrodes | reverse complement strand
CAATCTGTGAAGTAGCCTCAGGTTGTGCACCGGCTGTCGTCAGCCTTCTTAGCTTAGGGGCAGAGCATTCGCTTAGTAAGCGAAAGGTCGCCGGTCCGATTCCGGCAGAAGGCTTCCTTACCCCCTCTAACCGAGGTGCCTTTTTACAACCTAACCACATTCCTTCCCTGTGTTGTTCCACTTGTGGAGAAGTTTATAACGTGTGTGCAGGGCAGCTGTCAACAGCGTATTCGATATGTGAGGTAGCCTCAGGCTGTGCGCTGGCAGTCGCCAGCCTTCTTTGCCTATGGGTAAGCGAAAGGTCGCCGGTCCGATTTTGGCAAAAGGCTTCACTCCTCGAAAATTCAGGCTGAACTGAATTTATTCCACGTTTGTTGCTCTTCTTATTCAGAAGCTTTGGACGTGTGTGCCTTCCTTACACCCCTCGATAACATCGAACTTGCAGCCTCAGGACCAGAAGTCCTACGCGCTATCCAATTGCGCCACAGGGACTTTGATGACCGACTGGATTTGTCAGTGCCTGATGTGAGATGTGGGACTGCCAGGATGCTAGTGGGTTGATGTCTTTGTGACAATCCCACGTAAGTTTGGAACCGCCCGCAGCTGATGTCGGTGAAACACTCAATCGAGAAGGCCCCCTCTCCTGTCTCGGCAGCCTGCAGACGTCGTCGGAGACGTCGTCAAAGTCCAAGTCGCTCCCAAGTGTGAAAATCGGCCCCCCTTGTGTCGCGTACGTAGCGTGACGGTACTGTAAGGCTTAACAGTCTAATGGTAGGTTCGTAAAACTGGAATCAAAAAGACGCCAGTTCGAGTCCTGCCTTCCGCGTTCGGACCGACTACCGCTTCCTCCTCGTCATCCTTCCAACCGGCCCATAATCGGTTATTTGGGGAGGCTCCAACCCGAACAATTTGTAATTACGACATATATTGACGCGCTGGTAGCGCAGTCCGAAACCGAGTCCCCCATCTTTGAGTTCGACTGATTCGCAATGGTGAATGGTGGTAGTAGGCGGTCTTCGACCGGGGGTGGAGAATCCGAGTGGCCGTAGGATTCTCTGGCACAGCCTTCAT
>NW_011645884.1:0-635 GCF_000223845.1 Gregarina niphandrodes | reverse complement strand
TTGTGTCGCGTACGTAGCGTGACGGTACTGTAAGGCTTAACAGTCTAATGGTAGGTTCGTAAAACTGGAATCAAAAAGACGCCAGTTCGAGTCCTGCCTTCCGCGTTCGGACCGACTACCGCTTCCTCCTCGTCATCCTTCCAACCGGCCCATAATCGGTTATTTGGGGAGGCTCCAACCCGAACAATTTGTAATTACGACATATATTGACGCGCTGGTAGCGCAGTCCGAAACCGAGTCCCCCATCTTTGAGTTCGACTGATTCGCAATGGTGAATGGTGGTAGTAGGCGGTCTTCGACCGGGGGTGGAGAATCCGAGTGGCCGTAGGATTCTCTGGCACAGCCTTCATCAAGAGTCGGAGAGCGATGCCAGTTGAACAAACCAACACCGGTGGTTGAGGCTTTTGGGTCGGCCGGCGTTGTGCCGACGACGGCCTGGAGGGCGGGCAGAGGGCTTTAACCTGACGACCCGTACAGAGAGAACAGATAGTGAGACCTCGGGCACGCTGCTGCAACAGCAGCTCCGAGCGCAAAGGACGACTTTAACGTCACGGGTCGATTCCCACTCCTGCCTTTGCTCCCGATCGTACCGACCAGCACAAACGATACCACCTCGTGGGTAATCAGTAGCCACA
>NW_011645883.1:5905-6378 GCF_000223845.1 Gregarina niphandrodes | reverse complement strand
GACCACTACCACGCCGCCCGCTCCTGAGCAGACCACTACCACGCCGCCCGCTCCTGAGCGAACCACTACCACGTCGCCTGAGCAGACCACTACTACCACCACGCCGCCCGGTCCTGAAGAGGCCACTACCATGCCGCCCGCTCCTGAAGAGACCACTACCATGCCGCCCGCTCCTGAAGAGACCACTACCACGCCGCCCACTCCTGAAGAGACCAGCACCACGCCCGTTGTCACTACCGCCGGAACCCCTGAAACCACCAGTCCGCCCGCTGTCACAACCGCCGGAACTCCTGAAACCACCACGCCGCCCGCTGTCACAACCGCCGGAACTCCTGAAACTACCACTACAGGCTACCACGCCGCGCCCGCTCCAGAGCTAACCACTACCACGCCGCCCGCTCCTGAGCAGACCACTACCACGCCGCCCGCTCCTGAGGGGACTACCACTCGTAGAACCCGGCCGCAGACACAAC
>NW_011645883.1:4329-5860 GCF_000223845.1 Gregarina niphandrodes | reverse complement strand
CGACCCCCGCTCCTGAGCAGACCACCACTACCACGGTGCCGGCTCCTGAGCAGACCACCACTACCTCGCCGCCCGCTCCTGGGCAGACCACTACCTCGGCGCCCGCTCCTCAAGAGACTACCACTACCTCGCCGCCCGCTCCTGAGCAGACCACTACCACGCCGCCCGCTCCTGAGGGGACTACCACTCGTAGAACCCGGCCGCAGACACAACCCACACAGACTACCACTACCCGTGGGCTGTCTACCACGCCTGCTGTAACGTCTGCTGTAACTCTTGAGACTACCACGACGACTGTAACAACTGCTGGAACTCCTGAGACTACCACGCCCGCTGGTGAGCAGATTACCACCACCCGTAGAACCCGGCCGCAGACACAACCCACACAGACTACCACTACCGCGGGAACTACCACTCACCCTCATGAGGAGACGCCCACAGGTGAGCAGACTACAACGTCCGTCGAGGAGAAGACTACCACGCTCACTGGTGAGCAGACTACCACCACTCGAAGAACCCGACCTCAGACACAGCCCACACAGACTACCGCTCCCGCTGGAACTCCTGAGACCAATGAACAGACCACAACTCCCGCCAGTGAACAGACAAGCAGCCCCGCCAGTGACACCATGGCCACCGCGACCACAGCAGAACTGACTACAAGCACAGCTGCGGAAGAGCTGACTACCACACCTTCGACATCCACTCGCACAATTTCTATCCAACCGACTGTGCCTCACACCACAGCTCCCGTGGAGCCTCCCAGCGATCAGAACACTACCGTCATTGGTTTGGCCGCCGCGGGAGGGAGCGTGGCGGTGCTTGGTGCTGCGGCGTATGCTGGAGTTCAGTCTGGTGTGTTCTCCAGTGCGCTCGGAGGTGGAGAGTTTGTTGGTGGAGGCGAAGCCGAAGGAGCGATGGTGGAAGAAAACCGAGAACAGCTCCAGACTGTGGACGTTGGCATGTTCGCGTAGAAGATCTATCGGCAATTTTTTCACCTTGGATTATTGAACGTTGTTTTTGAACACCCCAACCAAGGAGTTATTCTTTTTCTCCACTCTTCGGTTCAACTTGCCGGATAGATGTGCGCTCAGGGTGTCCCCACTTGCTTGCGGTGTAACTGTGGTGATCACATCGAGAACTGCAAACAACTCCACTTGTAACCAACCTTTAAAATAATACCCTTGTACTGCCGAAAGCCGCCCACAAATCTTCTTGTCGCGAGTTTTGGGGATCCACCACAATTGCGGGGAGTGAGAATGCGTGGCTGGGGTGCCAGAGGGGTCCTGAAATCAGTGCAACAAAAACGGGATGGCGCGGATGCCAGCGCGCAGAAGCTCTCTGTCGACAACGCCCGACAGTTGAATGCACTGGATCAGAAAACAAGCGGGAAGCAATAGAATGCTGCGAGAAACGGTCCGTGTTGATGGCATCTGAGTGGACCTTGGTCCGCGGGAGACAGAATCGTGGCCGCTGGCTGGCCCAGCTTCGATAAGCGAAGGAACCGGGGGCAGGAGACTGATGGTCGTAT
>NW_011645883.1:3348-4309 GCF_000223845.1 Gregarina niphandrodes | reverse complement strand
CTCTTGCCGGATAGATGTGCGCTCAGGGTGTCCCCACTTGCTTGCGGTGTAACTGTGGTGATCACATCGAGAACTGCAAACAACTCCACCCGTAACCAACCTTTAAAATAATACCCTTGTACTGCCGAAAGCCGCCCACAAATCTTCTTGTCGCGAGTTTTGGGGATCCACCACAATTGCGGGGAGTGAGAATGCGTGGCTGGGGTGCCAGAGGGGTCCTGAAATCAGTGCAACAAAAACGGGATGGCGCGGATGCCAGCGCGCAGAAGCTCTCTGTCGACAACGCCCGACAGTTGAATGCACTGGATCAGAAAACAAGCGGGAAACAATAGAATGCTGCGAGAAACGGTCCGTGTTGATGGCATCTGAGTGGACCTTGATCCGCGGGAGACAGAATCGTGGCCGCTGGCTGGCCCAGCTTCGATAAGCGAAGGAACCGGGGGCAGGAGACTGATGGTCGTATGCTGGTGATAATGACACGCGGATTGCCGACAGTTACCAGAAGAAGAAGGGAGCGGTCGCCGGAGACGAGACGTGGGACTCACATGAAGTGCCAGCAGACGAGTGCAACCCGCGGCTATAAAGTTCGAGATGACGACGTGCCGTTGATCTACGGTTGGTTGAAGTACTAAGGGTTCGTATGAGGTCGTTAGAAGTGTCGGTGGACGTATGTACCGACTGATTGTTAGAAGAAGGCACCGGTCGTAAACCCCACCAAAAGGGCGAAAGAACAGGAAAATAGTGGGATGGATACGAGCCACCGGAAGTGTCGGTGGACGTATGTACCGACTGATTGTTAGAAGAAGGCACCGGTCGTAAACCCCACCAAAAGGGCGAAAGAACAGGAAAATAGTGGGATGGATACGATCCACCGGAAGAGCGGTCATTGGGAACACGGGCTCGCTCTGCCCGAAAGATACGCGGGCCGTGGAAGTGCGTTGACTCGTCAGGGTTTACGACC
>NW_011645883.1:1718-3328 GCF_000223845.1 Gregarina niphandrodes | reverse complement strand
TTAGAAGAAGGCACCGGTCGTAAACCCCACCAAAAAGGGCGAAAGAACAGGAAAATAGTGGGATGGATACGAGCCACCGGAAGTGTCGGTGGACGTATGTACCGACTGATTGTTAGAAGAAGGCACCGGTCGTAAACCCCACCAAAAGGGCGAAAGAACAGGAAAATAGTGGGATGGATACGATCCACCGGAAGAGCGGCCATTGGGAACACGGGCTCGCTCTGCCCGAAAGATACGCGGGCCGTGGAAGTGCGTTGACTCGTCAGGGTTTACGACCGGGGCCCGTCGGTCGCCTTCGGTAGTAGAGAACCGTTCCATTGCCAGCTCTCAGTAAGCTTTGTTAGCTAGACAGAATCATCCACCCAGACGAGCATGGTCAACTGTTAACAAGAGCTACCCTCGTCCTCACGCCGTGGTTAATATCGGGTGCGTTGGAACTGCAGCAGGAGAGAAACTATAGAAAGAGATCCATCGAGCACAGTTGCACTATGTTCTGTAGAAAAACTTGGCTTCAGAGCCCAGACACAACGGATTCTCCTGGTTCGTTGAGTGGTCTCGCACACAACTTAGTGTTATGTCTCAAAAGTTATAATATTTTTGCGCCATCTTTGGGTAGCGATAACCGCGTACATCAGCATGGACAGCCTCTCCGATCGTACCCTGCTCGCTCCACCCCGTTCGAAGTCGCAGGTCATCCTTGTCATGTCGTACAATGTGGCTTGCTTTGAGAAGCATAACTCTAGCAACGCATCGACTCGCACTGCTTCGGGACGCTCCAACGGCAACTCATCTGAATACGTAGTATCTGTCTCTACCAACGCTGTTACCGGTGCCAACCCGGTAGCCGGATGCTGTTCCGACATGGGGCCGTCACATACAGCCAGCATTTACAACACACAAGGTCAAAGAACTCTCCCTCGAACTCGGTCCCCCCATCCAAGGTACCTGTACCACCGCCTGTACCAGTGTCTAAACACCTCTGCTCCCGCCGCCAGGAAACGCGCGGCATGATCGATCACAACTATCAGGTGATATACCTCGCCTCCTACTGACCTCCGACCAACCAGATCTAGCTAAACAAGCTGCTTGAAGCGATCCCTGTCCAGAATACCCAGCACCTGTGCGGCCCCAGGCGCAGTAAACAACCGACGACACAACAGGCAGTTCCTGCAGAAATCTTCTCCTTGGTAACTCCGGGCTACCGGTCATTTGGTCTCTTCTGCATTCCAACGGAACATGCACACCTCCACTTCGATTCCTCACCCAGGCAGTTCGGTCCCCGCGCCCTCGCATCTTGACCGGTCCGCGCCACCACCTCGCCAACTTCCCTTTCGTCGAGTTAGCCAAGTACAGCAAGTTTTCGTGATCAGCCTTTTTCGGAAAAGGAGCAGCACACAAGTAGTCTTGTCACCTTTCCGTGAATAACCGTCTAGCACACAGCTCCCTTCTCGTGTGTCCCACCTCTGTTGACATTCGTCCAATTCCCTGCTGCCGAATTTGACCGGAACACTTCCCTACTTTTGTCTCTTTTCTGGGATTGCACCAATCGACCTATCGCTCGCGTCGGTCGTGAGCTCAAACCCACCCGCGACCTTCAGCGCAGTCAACAC
>NW_011645883.1:1281-1698 GCF_000223845.1 Gregarina niphandrodes | reverse complement strand
TGACCTCCGACCTACCTCGCCTCCTACTGACCTCCGACCAACCAGATCTAGCTAAACAAGCTGCTTGAAGCGATCCCTGTCCAGAATACCCAGCACCCGTCCAGAATACCCAGCACCTGTGCGGCCCCAGGCGCAGTAAACAACCGACGACACAACAGGCAGTTCCTGCAGAAATCTTCTCCTTGGTAACTCCGGGCTACCAGAAATACTTCGCGATCAGTCTCCGCATCCGCTTCGCCCCCCGGTGTCCTCCGACCCACCCGTCATTTGGTCTCTTCTGCATTCCAACGGAACATGCACACCTCCAGTTCGATTCCTCACCCAGGCAGTTCGGTCCCCGCGCCCTCGCATCTTGACCGGTCCGCGCCACCACCTCGCCAACTTCCCTTTCGTCGAGTTAGCCAAGTACAGCAAGTT
>NW_011645883.1:0-1261 GCF_000223845.1 Gregarina niphandrodes | reverse complement strand
AAACAAGCTGCTTGAAGCGATCCCTGTCCAGAATACCCAGCACCCGTCCAGAATACCCAGCACCTGTGCGGCCCCAGGCGCAGTAAACAACCGACGACACAACAGGCAGTTCCTGCAGAAATCTTCTCCTTGGTAACTCCGGGCTACCAGAAATACTTCGCGATCAGTCTCCGCATCCGCTTCGCCCCCCGGTGTCCTCCGACCCACCCGTCATTTGGTCTCTTCTGCATTCCAACGGAACATGCACACCTCCAGTTCGATTCCTCACCCAGGCAGTTCGGTCCCCGCGCCCTCGCATCTTGACCGGTCCGCGCCACCACCTCGCCAACTTCCCTTTCGTCGAGTTAGCCAAGTACAGCAAGTTCTCGTGATCAGCCTTTTTCGGAAAAGGAGCAGCACACAAGTAGTCTTGTCACCTTTCCGTGAATAACCGTCTAGCACACAGCTCCCTTCTCGTGTGTCCCACCTCTGTTGACATTCGTCCAATTCCCTGCTGCCGAATTTGACCGGAACACTTCCCTACTTTTGTCTCTTTTCTGGGATTGCACCAATCGACCTATCGCTCGCGTCGGTCGTGAGCTCAAACCCACCCGCGACCTTCAGCGCAGTCAACACTCAGCCACGATCCCCTTCAGGCCTTCAAACTCCGGTTCACGTTCCTGGTTCCACACGAACTCCACATCCTTCGCATGCCTGCCATACCAACAATCTTGCCCACAAACACGGGTATATGTCTCTTCAAATACCCGATTCATAACCTGCTGCAAGATCATGGGCGAATTCATTGCACCACACGGCATCCCGTTGTGCTCGAGTACGCCCCTATGAGGCACAAACGCCGTGTATTGTTCAGAAGTCATCATTACAATCCAGGCACACGCAGTACTTGTGACCAGCACCGGCCACACTTGGCCGCTTCCCCAGCACCGGGATCGGATAGGCATTCAGAGTCTTCCCCTTGTTCAGCATCCTATAGTCAATACAAATTCTACACTTCATTCTTTTAATCTGCAAGACTGGCTAGTAGAGACAGTCGTTCTTCAGCGCTTATAGTAATTTAGTGTATTTTACGTAAGATTTTTATGTTGTCCCTCGTTGGAACGTCGTTGGCACTACTTGGTTTTGTGCAGAGTGATCTGCCTGCCGCCGGCGATGACCTCTGTATCCATTTGAATAATGATACCGGGAATTGCGTGTCAACGAAAGGCGGATCTACCAACGAAACATGTTTGGATAATTGTAACGAGAAGCACTGCGTGCG
>NW_011645882.1:2049-6298 GCF_000223845.1 Gregarina niphandrodes | reverse complement strand
TACCCTGCATCTAGATGCAGCTAGAATCGTTTGATACAGTCAAGACACACCTAAGGCACAGTTTTCCCGCATCTTGGAACACTCAGACACAGTTTTCCAGGACGTTGGAACAGCCCAGACACAAAACAGGAAAACCAAATTAGGTCGTGATTTGGTCGTGTGGAACAGAAACACAGTTTTCCCTTAGGCTAGCTCTTAGGGAGAAATCGCTGTTCGACAAAGAGAACATCGGTCTGCGGATTGAGACGCGTAGGCTGCTGAAGGAGATGTTCTGGCGCAACGCGAAGGACGGCGCTGCTAAAGTTGCAATGGATATGGCGAATAAGCTGGCGCAGTTCGGGAATGGTCTTGACGGCTTCACAGATGTATCAAGGGACGACTTTGAAGACATGGTGAATGTACGAGGCGATCGCGAGAGTGACTATCTTGCGGAGTGCCAAGACGGGTATTTATATTTTCGGAGGGGGCTGAAGCGGCGAGGACTAGCACTCCAGAAACCTGGTGCGTTCCGGATCCAGTGACGGATGCCGCTGTGTGAAATGGAACTCCTCAGTAACACGAACTGCGAAGGCCCGAAGTTGGTCTTGGGGCCAGATCTCCGAGTAGTGCTGCCAGGCCGTGAAAATGAACACGTGGGCTTTGAGCGGTCGGTGGAGCCTCTTGACAGGGACCGCCAGGGGCAGCTCGCTGACCCACTGGACGATCGACGAGATTGGCGGACAGTCGTCCGCCGTAATCCCGTCGAACAAAACGTGGGTTTGGTCTTGGTACCCTAGCCAGAACTCCCCGTCCCCCTGGCAGTGGAGATTGGGCTCGTACTTGGTGCACACGCTCCAGGTCTTGCCCGTCCCGGTTGGTCCCCAAATATAGTAGAGCGTGGGGGGTGGGCGTCGTTCCGGCACGGCCGAACGAGCTCTGCTCAAGAGCCGACTGCTGTTTAGCAAAGCCCACTCCGGGTGGCCCCTCCACAATGTGTCGTCGGACAGCGCTACCCACCAATCTCCAGATCTCGTATGCTCCGCCGGCGCACAGGCAGCATACGGCCACGTACCAAAATCCACACGGTGGCTGCGGAGCTGCGAGTGGTAAACGGTGGTCAGGTCCGAGAGGCCACTCGAGCTGATCTGCACGGAAACCTGGGCAGCCGGCGGGAAGAGGCCCTCGACAAAGCTCGCCGGCCTGGCATTCCTGAAGTACAAGAAGCCATGCACTCTCAGCGGGTCGGTGGTCAAGATCGTAACGCACTGATACTCAGCGCTACTGATCCGAGTGTAGGACGCAGACGTTTCGGGTATCCTGACAGACACCTCGGTGTAAACGAATGTGCGAGCTCTGGACATCCTGAACACTACAATTAACGACCACCGATAAATCCCCGTTTTCTCGCACGCGGGTCCGCTCCAGGCTGCCTCCACTGCGTGGAGTGGGCTCGGTATCGGGGTTTTGGTCTGCCAGGATACGGGTTGAGCTATCTGTCTGAGCTAGTTGGTGTATCTCCGCTTGGCGCATAGGTCCACTCTGGTGGGGCCTAGACAGTAGGTCCATGTGCACTAGACAGTAGGTCCGACTGGGCAGGCCATATGGCGGCATGACCGCGAAGGTGACGTCCTTTTTATGTTTGCCGATGCGCGTCTCGGCTCCACCTACCACGAGTGCAGGGTGCCGGATGCTAATACCGTGCCGGATGCTAATACTATGTCGACACTCATGCATCCCGCGCCCGCTCTCTATCTGTCGCGCCCTCTTTGCATACCGTCGGGGTGCCCACACTGCTGCGACCTTCAGTGATATTCGGTCCAGTAGTGCGTCGTCTCCTTCGTCTGGCCGACGGCTTTACTTCATCCTTAAACCATCCCCCCCCGTCCATGCGCAAGTAGAAGCCGGGTTTCCTGCACTGTTCCGGGGAGAGCTTGACCCGCTGTAGTACGCTGTGGAAGTCCTGTCCACAAATGACGATGTTGTCAATGTGGGCGAACGCATTTTCTCCAAGCAGCGGTGCGAAGGAGGACTCCATTGCGCGTTGGAACTCGGCGGGCGAGTTCTTGATGCCGAATGGGATGACATTGAATTCGAAAAGGCCAGTCGGGGTTATAAAGGCGGGGAGCGCCTGCACCCCTCCTCGATTGGCACGTTCCAGAATCCTGAGTTCATGAGCGTGCAGTGGTACCTCTACCCGCCGCCCGTCGCAGGTGGTCCCAGATACGTGGAGGAGTCTGCCACCGCGGCCGCCTCGAGTCGATGATTCATTTTTCGGTCTTCTTTATGGTACCGGTCTGTGCTTGGGTGGGCATTAAGTTGTGGTTGGTCCCTCGTAAAAGCCCCCATCTCTCTGTTCTCCTTTCCTTCAACGGTAAGGCGACACATTACTCCGCGAAATACAGGACTCCCAGAAATAGGACGTACCAAGACTTGATACTGCAGGGGCTAAAATGAGCCGTAAGGTGGAGTAGTGGTGTCCTTTCGCGCTCCTGGACTTCTCTAGTTCCTTTTTACTGCTTGCGGTTCCTGCCTCCGGACGCGGTGGCCGCATGACCGCGGGGGTGACGTGCTTGGTGTGTTTGCCGGTGGGCGTCCCGGCTCTACCTGCTGTGAGTAACAAAATACCCAATCCTAATACTGTGTCGACTCTCATGCTTTGCCCGAGAACGGACGCCCGCTCACTATCTGCCGCACCCGCGACTTCGGCCCTGGTATCTATGAAGAACCGCAAGGGGGTGTTGCGCATCTAGGCCTTCACAGCTCATCAGTATCTCGGATACTCTGCGCGATTCTGACCAATGTAGACTCGACCCCATCAGGAGGGCTTTCTATGGGGGGGCTTGTTTTCCGTGCCGTCGTCCGTCCGTCCGCCCGCATCTTAATGGCTTTTGTTGACGCTTTTTCCCGGTGTTGGGCAGCCACCCACTGCCGTATCGGTCTGTCACGAAGCTCTTCCCCTAGATGACCCGGTAGTGCGTGCGGTATGTGTTTCCCCTGTAACCCACTCGGCGATGTCCCAGAATAAGTTTCACGCCGGGTACTCTTCTAGTTGTTTCTGATCCCTCTCCCCTGTTGTGCCAAGGGCCAGTACCGCACCAGTCACAGTGGTTGGTTATCTTCTGTAGCACGTCGAAGAGCTTGCTTCGGCGCCCTGACAACAAGAGGGACCCCATAGCTGATCAGGTCGACGACAGACATCGAGCGCGGGCTACAGACACGCGTGTGTGTGTGACAAACATCTTTTTAAGAAATCGACTGCCACAGACATGAGCATATAACAAGAGCTGACCGACCCGAATGACCGAAAACAGATATTATTATAAAACGTTTTGAGCCCCTGTTGGTCGGGCCACTCTCCACGGCAACGTACAATGTTCAAGGTCATGGGTTGGTGTCAGAAACTTATTCTCCCCTCTCTCAGGGTGCTGAGTGTGTGGATTAAGGTGCTTTTGGGAGGGTAAGGTGCACCCGGGACAGGCTTTTTTTAATGTTAATAACGGGTCGTATAAATAGTCGGTTAAATGTGGACAAGGAGGGAGCTGAATTTGATGGGGATTGTCACGGTGGTGGTCGCAGTGGTGGCAGTGGTGGCAGTGGTGATGATGTGGCGTAGGCTGCAGCAGACTGTTGCAGTGCCGACTGTTACTCCGGGGTCTCTGCCGATAAAGGACGACCTCCCGGGCCCGCAAAGCAGGACCAGCACCGACGACCACATCAAGCATGTTGCTGAAGCGTTTCGGGCCCCATATGACGATACGCGCGGTATGAGCCCGATGGCGGCTTGGGAGTGGGTTGACGCAGGGGTAGACTTCGGAAGGCGCACGAATTCTCACTCACCGACACTTACCTTCGTCCAAGCTTCAGGTTGCGGCAAGAGCCGATTAGTACGAGAAATGTGCCTTACCAAGCCGCTGATCTATCTATCGTGTGCGGCCAAAGGAACCCGTTCCTATCCCCGACGGAGTCAGTTGCTTGAATCTCTCGAAGTCAATAATCGGTTATCACTCAAAAGTGTTGTGTTGTCAACGGCATGCTGGGCGGAGAAGCAGCAATGCGGCGGCGAAGATTGGAGACGATTGTTGTGGGAGACCCAGGCGGATAAGTCGCATTTAATCGAACCGGCTTGGGACGAGGACGCCGACTGGTTATCGGCCGTAATGCGCTGCCGTCAGGCTCTACGCCTGGCGGAACATGATACGTTACTGATTGTTTGTGATGAAGCTCGAACACTGCTACCTAATGAGCTGTTCCGCAAGTTGCGTCGCGAGGT
>NW_011645882.1:0-2029 GCF_000223845.1 Gregarina niphandrodes | reverse complement strand
GCCGATAAAGGACGACCTCCCGGTCCCGCAAAGCAGGACCAGCACCGACGACCACATCAAGCATGTTGCTGAGGCGTTTCGGGCCCCGTATGACGATACGCGCGGTATGAGCCCGATGGCGGCTTGGGAGTGGGTTGACGCAGGCGTGGAATTCGGAAGGCGGACGAATTCTCACTCACCGACACTTACCTTCGTCCAAGCTTCGGGTTGCGGCAAGAGCCGATTAGTACGAGAAATGTGCCTTACCAAGCCGCTGATCTATCTATCGTGTGCGGCCAAAGGAACCCGTTCCTATCCCCGACGGAGTCAGTTGCTTGAATCTCTCGAAGTCAATAATCGGTTATCACTCAAAAGTGTTGTGTTGTCAACGGCATGCTGGGCGGAGAAGCAGCAATGCGGCGGCGAAGATTGGAGACGATTGTTGTGGGAGACCCAGGCGGATAAGTCGCATTTAATCGAACCGGCTTGGGACGAGGACGCCGACTGGTTATCGGCCGTAATGCGCTGCCGTCAGGCTCTACGCCTGGCGGAACATGATACGTTACTGATTGTTTGTGATGAAGCTCGAACACTGCTACCCAATGAGCTGTTCCGCAAGTTGCGTCGCGAGGTTGCGGAATTGCGGACTAATAGGAGAACTCGGTTGGCGTGGTTGTGCCTGGACACCTGCGGCCGGTTGAGCAACTTCTCACCCACTGCTCATAATGACCCGTCCCTAAGGCCTATGGGTGGTCCAGGAAGTCAACTCTTCCCACCCAACTTTACTTTCACGTCGCCTCTGGCCCGCTGCAAGTGTTACAGCCGCTTGTCCGAGGCTACTACTTCGCATGCTTTGGGCGCTATCGGGCGGCCTTTGTGGTGGAGTTTGGCGGACTTTGAGGAGACCAACAGGAACGCTTTTGTGCGGGAGAAGATCATGGGGGGCGCGACTGTTTCTGTTGAAAGGTTGTCGCAGCCTGTAGTCATTGCCGCGCTGCTGGCGTGCACGAGTTGGTCGATCGTGCCCCGGCGGATTCTAGGTGAAAATCTGGTCGCGTCCCATATGGCCATCATGAGTTTCTGCGAGTCAGACAGGGAGACGGTGCATTTGGGGTCTGCATCAGAGCCGTTCCTGGCCGCGGGTGCTGTCAGCTTGCTGTTTGAGCGTGATGCCTGGTTTGAAACCAGTTTGCGCCTTATATCCGATGCCTTATCAACGGGCCTCGAATCCAAGGGCACAGTCGGCGAGCTCGTTTGCAATATGCTGTTGCTGTTCTGCAGATGCAAAGTCGAATGGCGAAGCTTGTTCGAGCCTTTGTCTGTGACGACTTTCATGGCGAAGTTATGGCCTCCTGGTTTGGTTGCTGAGGCTGAAGAAGACGAGGAGTGGCGTCATGTTGCTCAGGATTTCACGTTAGCATTCTCCGGCACTATTCTGGCGCAGCGCGCTGTGAACTCACGCTATCTACATACATCATTACTCAACAATTCGATCATTGCCGCGTGCGACAATCAGCCCCTCTACGACTTTGTGCTCCCGGTGGTCCGAGGGGATTCTCTTAGTGAAGAAACCATCACTGGAATCCCCGTGCAAATTAAGAATCAGCAAAGTAGTAGCATCCAAGGTGAGTTAACGGATTCGGATAAGAGAATATACGAAGCAGGTGTCGAGGTGTCCGGGGATAGTGATCTATCACTACTGAAGCACGGTGTCGTGGTTGGTATGAAGATGAAACAGGCTGCCTTTGCGAAAAGGTCGCCGTTGCTACTGGTGTGTCACTTTGGCATCAACAAGACTAGCTTTTGGTTCGGGAAAATATCTGATGCACAGTACCTTGCTGTAATCAATCCTGTTGGCTCGTCCGCTGTAATGTCAGCCGGTGCTTCCGAAGACATAATTCGAGGGCTCGAGCGAGTGTTGGCGACCCGTATTACGTCGGATGCAGTGCTAGACAAATTGTATGGGGATAATCGCATTCCAAGATCCTTCAGGGACAAATCACAAACCATCATGGACCAACAGCAGAATGTTCTCGAAGCGAAATGTCCA
>NW_011645881.1:5916-6365 GCF_000223845.1 Gregarina niphandrodes | reverse complement strand
TGAACACCAATTTTTACCACCACAAACGCCGCCCCGGCTAACGGGAGTACAGCAAGCAAGTGTCAACTGCTAGAAGCAATAGAACTTTTGCCGATAACAACCTAACCAGCGATGGTAAACATACCAACGACCCCCCCGACCTTCGATCGGAACCAGTAAGACGAGGGAACCGAGGTCTGTCAGGACAAGATGATGAAATCCTGGCTCCAGAAGAAGACTACCACTCCACCGATGGAGGAGAAGCCCCCAGACCAGAAGCCACTGCCACCACCACAGCGCCGCAACCACTTCCCGGACGCACAGCGCCACAACCACTTCCCGAACGCAAGCGCAGAATCACGCAAGTGACCCCATCAACTTCTCGAACCACCCTGACGGAGGTACATCCGAGCCGGTCATGACGTTCTCAAATTGCATAAACCAAAAGTCAATCTTGGCAGTATGCCCCG
>NW_011645881.1:1878-5896 GCF_000223845.1 Gregarina niphandrodes | reverse complement strand
AAGAGCTAGCGAAAAAGCAATGCCCTTTATGCGACGCCGATCCTATAAGCAACCCAGACTACTCTGTACATATGCTAAAACACCAAATCATCGAGACGGATGGAAGAACCACGCCCAGAGATCTATATGATCCACAATAGTAGCAAGTACTAACACCTTTTTACCACCACAAACGCCCGCCCCGGCTAACGGGAGTACAGCAAGCAAGTGTCAACTGCTAGAAGCAATAGAACTTTTGCCGATAACAACCTAACCAGCGATGGTAAACATACCAACGACCCCCCCGACCTTCGATCGAAACCAGTAAGACGAGGGAACCGAGGTCTGTCAGGACAAGATGATGAAATCCTGGCTCCAGAAGAAGACTACCACTCCACCGATGGAGGAGAAGCCCCCAGACCAGAAGCCACTGCCACCACCACAGCGCCGCAACCACTTCCCGGACGCACAGCGCCACAACCACTTCCCGAACGCAAGCGCAGAATCACGCAAGTGACCCCACCGACCATCGGAGAGCTAGCCGTCGTAATCTATGATCTAAAAGACGAAATCAGGAGATTGCGACAGGACGTAAGAACCGAGAGGAAGCTAAGGGAGCAGGAGAAGGCGGCCACCAAAGCCCTACTAAATGACATGGTGGAAGCATACACGGGCATGACCACACTGACAAAGGAGAACCACGTAAAGTTGACCAAGCAAGTAACAGATATGGTAAATGAACTAGCCAAGAAACTGCAAGAGCCGTCCACCCACTACTCGGCTGCGAGACAAGCTCCACGACCATTGACTACCAGTCAAACCAGGAAGGGCTCCACCTCACACAGCCTGGATACAACTTCTGAAGCCGCCACAACTCACAGAGGACGAAGCACCACCAAACAGACGGCACGACCTTTAAACTCCAGAACCCCGCTACCATGGAACAAGGTAGCGGGGACCACTGCGATGCCCACCAGAGTCGGGAGGAGAAAGGATCAGGTGATCATCAACAGCCAACCGGCACTGCCAGAACCGACCACTTCCACCGAGATAACCCTCGACAACAGCGACAAGAAAGCCTTATGGGAGCCGAAACCGCCCCAGACGGTCGAAGTAACGGCTGTAACCCTGGACCGAGTGAAACCCCGGCAAATGTATCCAGCGAAAGAATGGAGAGCCCTCCTGAAGAAACACGGTGTGCACCCGATTGCCATCTGGTTCCCGTGGAGGACCTCTGTGGAGATACTAGTAAAGACCGAAGAACTGCCGAAACTAAAGGCGCTGGCAGCAGCTATGAACCGAGACGCACAGACACTAGACCCGACCAGGAGAAAAGACGGCCAACCAGGACCCCTATCGCAAGCCGCAGTTACCACAGCGATCAACATCAGAATGGGAGACCTGATGTTCGAGAGACACTGGACCGCGAGACACTACTTAGAACAGATCATCAGGAAACTGATAGATCAGCTGCCAGACGACCTGAACAAGACCATGCTCTACCACAAATTGAACTCCACGACTGCACCACCAACCACGGACACGGACAACCCCTTCCTACCAAACTAATCGACTACCCCGTACTGAGAGACAGAGTGAGACCGAAGCACTACTGGGTGATGGCGATCAATATTGACGGCTACAATGACAAAAAAGAACTACAACTAAGGAGTACCATACTACGGACTAGACCCCATATAGTCATACTTTCCGAGACCTGTGCCAACTTGCACCGCACTATATACGATGGCCAATACACGCTAATAGGAACCTCCGGATCAGCGGACGGTGTCGCAGTCATGATCCGGCAGGACGTGCAATACACTATAACCTCGAAGACCACTAGGACTATCGTTCTCCGACTAGACAACCTAGTTACCTGCATAGGAACTTATGCGCCCACGGAGCAGACTGCGGAAAGAACGAAGGCACAATACTGGGAGAACCTTGCCAAGCACATTCCGACTAACCATCCATTGCTGATTGCGGGAGATCTTAACGCTGGCCACGAACCGACTGAATCCCGAGTCATAAAAGGCATTGCAAACTATACTCGACTCCAAAGATTAACACGCGAATTTAAGCTAAACATTCTACCCACCACACCCACATGGATCTCCAAGAGATCCAAGGACCAAAAACCAAGCCGAACCCTGGACCGTATACTGACAAACACGGCCTATACTAGCAACCATATAACTCTTGACTGGGAGAACGCACCAGCTGACCACGCAATCCTTACCTATAAATGGACCATAACCTCAATTGGATACGACCAAGGCCGACCGAGGAATTTGCCAAGCGGCCGCGACGCACAGGAACCCATCACTCAAGCATGGGAGAAGTTCAAGATGCAGCTAAAACTACAATTCCGGAAACAGGAAAAAACAAATGAGCCCAGGAAGCAGGACGCGAACCACAGACTATGGGAGCTCTACAGGAAGCAGACGGGCCAAGAAGGACTCACCCTGGTGAATGAGGATGGGGAAGACCTTGACCCTGGGCAGGCCAGACACCAACTACGGCAGATGCTACACAACCGGTGGAGCACTACCGACCGTCCACCCATACCACAGAAAAGAGAATCCAAGGTATACATGGACCAGCCTCCCGATACTACGGAACTCGCCGCTGCAATAAAAGCAGTCAACAAGAAAGCAGCTACTGGGCTGGACGGAATACCCGCCAGGCGGATCAACCACATCCCACTCGAAGACCTCTACCAATTTGTGGAACAAGTATGGGCTAGCAGTAAACTGCCGCGGCAACTAGTTGACATGAAAGTGAAACCAATACCTAAAGTATTACCACGGACCACCGTGGATAACACCAGACCAATCACTATACCATCGACCATAATGAAGATCATTAACCAAGTTATACTGCACCATATAACACCATACATAGAACCACACCTCCTACCACAACAGCATGCTTACCGGAAAGGGAGGGGCCCCGCGACGGCGGTAACTGAACTTTTCGCTAAGTTCAACAGACCCGGCCAGACCCTACTACTATTAGACCTATCGAAGGCGTTCGACACAGTTGACCATAAAGCCCTGTTCTCAACATTAAGAAACACTGAGGTACCCAGCAAGGAATACAACCTAATCCGAGACCAATATCTAGATGCGGAAGTGTTGGTGCAGTGGGCCAAACGATTCGCCGCACCTTTCACACTCACTAACGGAATCAGACAGGGATGTACTCTTAGCACTACCCTCTTCAACTTGGTGGAAGCCGAGCGAGAAAGGAAATGCAGGACCAAGATGAACGAAATACGATATGACGTCATCATGTATGCGGACGATAAGGCTGTCATACTGGACGACGACCACCATACCCAGAGAATGCTCGCAGTCAACCAGCAGACAGCGAAGGAGTACGGGATGTACCAGAACAATGCCAAGACAACCCAACTAAAATTAAACAGAGACACCAAGGAGATACAAACGGTTAAATGGATGGGTATCCTCCTGGACAACAAGCTGAACATGAGCCAGGAGATAGATCGCAGGATAGAGAAGGCCCGGAAAGCGGCAGCAGACTACAACAAGACCATCAAGAACATACCACCATCTATGCTACCTGTGGCGCTAAAAGTGCGCGGAGCCTGTGCGATTATACTACCGCACCTCTTCTATTTATGGAGGGAGATACCTTTCACCCCACCGCAAAGAGATACCCTAGCAGACGTCGCCACACAACTACTGGCTAAGATGTTCAACAATACCAGTGGTGTTACGGCCACCTCGATTCAGAGACATGTAAACAACATCACTAAAGGACTGACGCCAAGGATCAAGCAGCTGGCATCTCTAGACGTACTGATGCCAAAGGATACAGAGATGGATACGGGTGTGGAATTGCGGACTGAAGGAACTGACATCCTCTACGCAAGGCCAGACCATGACATCAAGATACTCAAAGACAAAGGGGAGACCACCCGCGCACTACTAGTACCGAAATTGCAGCTACCGACAAAGGACAAGGAGACTACCTTTACAGCCCGCGGGAAGACGGACCGTACGAGGAGACC
>NW_011645881.1:0-1858 GCF_000223845.1 Gregarina niphandrodes | reverse complement strand
GGATGGTCATTGGTCGTCGGGGGTCGTCAGTTATTTATTTGCAAAAAAAGTAAAAAGACAAAGAGACACAACAGGGTGTGTGCGAGAGTGTGTGCGGAGCCTGTGCGATTATACTACCGCACCTCTTCTATTTATGGAGGGAGATACCTTTCACCCCACCGCAAAGAGATACCCTAGCAGACGTCGCCACACAACTACTGGCTAAGATGTTCAACAATACCAGTGGTGTTACGGCCACCTCGATTCAGAGACATGTAAACAACATCACTAAAGGACTGACGCCAAGGATCAAGCAGCTGGCATCTCTAGACGTACTGATGCCAAAGGATACAGAGATGGATACGGGTGTGGAATTGCGGACTGAAGGAACTGACATCCTCTACGCAAGGCCAGACCATGACATCAAGATACTCAAAGACAAAGGGGAGACCACCCGCGCACTACTAGTACCGAAATTGCAGCTACCGACAAAGGACAAGGAGACTACCTTTTACAGCCCGCGGGAAGACGGACCGTACGAGGAGACCAGGGAAACTTTCATGACCACACTGGAGACATCACCACCCACACCAGGCTTCGGCAAGGACAGGCACCACCCTCAAACGGATAACATGAAACTGCGACTGGATACTATACAGGAAGTGGAACTAGTTCAACTGGCTTGCCCGTACTGCGGGATAGTCAAAACCACTAAACAAGCGATACGAGCGCACTACACTACAGCCCATCAAGGCTTATACCGACCTCCTGCTGACGACCCGTGCTACTGCGTGGGCTGTCGAAGGGTAATGACAAAACCGTACTACAGAGACCACCGCTGCCGGAATTCAAAACAGGCAGAATTTGAACGTGCAAGCTGTGTTGGATGTGGGGTTGAGTACTCCAATCCACAGTTGTCGGCCCATCTCATCCACTGTGTTAAGTACGAGGGCCAGCTAACACCACAGAAGCAGAACACTGGAGCCTTCGAATTTGCCAAACGACTTAGAGAGATGCTGAGACCGTCACTAACGAGACCGAAAGCAGCGCCAGAACTACCCACCACTACGGCCGACCCGACACTAATGCGCGCAAAAAGCAGCTTAAGACCACATACACCACGAGGCATGCAGACCTCTAGCGGAGTACAACCACCAACGGTACAAGGCAAGGACCGAACTAACGAGGTAGAGACAATGAGACGGCAGACGGAAGCGGCGATCAGGCGAGAACAGTCGAGATGCGACACCTGTAACAAGGAATTAAAATCCTCACAAGCGCTCAGGCGGCATGAAGCCCTCTACCATCCAAATACCGAGCGACCGAAGGGACTACCGGTATACTGCATTGGATGCAACACGACCTTTAAGACAGCAGCCACCTACGTTAAGCACAAATGCTTAGGAACCCTCGACCAAGAGCTAGCGAAAAAGCAATGCCCTTTATGCGACGCCGATCCTATAAGCAACCCAGACTACTCTGTACATATGCTAAAACACCAAATCATCGAGACGGATGGAAGAACCACGCCCAGAGATCTATATGATCCACAATAGTAGCAAGTACTAACACCTTTTTACCACCACAAACGCCCGCCCCGGCTAACGGGAGTACAGCAAGCAAGTGTCAACTGCTAGAAGCAATAGAACTTTTGCCGATAACAACCTAACCAGCGATGGTAAACATACCAACGACCCCCCCGACCTTCGATCGGAACCAGTAAGACGAGGGAACCGAGGTCTGTCAGGACAAGATGATGAAATCCTGGCTCCAGAAGAAGACTACCACTCCACCGATGGAGGAGAAGCCCCCAGACCAGAAGCCACTGCCACCACCACAGCGCCGCAACCACTTCCCGGACGCACAGCGCCACAACCAC
>NW_011645880.1:4829-6684 GCF_000223845.1 Gregarina niphandrodes | reverse complement strand
TTTTGGGGGGGGCTTTTGAGGGAGAGGGAGCAAAAACAAGAACCGAATTAGCGAAGTAGTAGTAGTAGTGAGGTAGACGAAAATGACATGGTTAACAAATCAATTGGCGACAGCTGCTGGATGCGCCCATGCGTGGGCGCATCCATGGACCGACGCGCTCGAGAAGCGCGTATGGCAAGTCCTGTTCCTGCTTGCCATTACCCACATAGCAAAGGGCCGACTACGCAACCTCTGGAAGTGGCTGAAGGGCGGCCTCAGGCCCCTCATAGTGGTTGGATGTATCCCGCTCGTCATTTCGATGTGGCGAGCGAGCACCCACCTGGAAACCGCCATCCAGCAGGTCAGTATCTCCATGGCAACCCTGGTAGCAACAAAGGTACTAGAAAATGTAGGTAACAGGAGAGAGCACGACAAGACAAGGACGGCCTCAACGTCCGAGACGGATGACCTCACCCAACGGGTTGCCAAGCTGGAACGCTCACAGCAGGCGACCAGACACTCATCAGCTAGGGAGGGCCCACCTACCGTCAGCGCATACGCGGCACAAAATCGAAGGACAGAAGCAAGACCAGACCGAGTGAGGAGAGCAGAGAGAAACGACGAAAGACATCAAGAGCACGAACCCGCACTAGAAGAGGAAGAGTTCACACCCCTCGACCGCTGGCAGGACCACTCACCACTCGAACCACACACAAGAAGGCCGCCACCACCGACCGTAGAAGACCTGACGCAGACGACACCGGTTACCGACAACCACACCCCGATGGTAGCAGAGCCGCCACGAGACGCACCACCGACCGGAGAACCCCCTTTGGTCCGGTTAACCCAATGCCAACAGTGTGGCGAATGGGTCGGCCCGAATCATCGATGTTGGGTCTCCAAGAAGAGATTCCAGTGCTACAAGTGTGGCCAACCCAACCACCTGGCAGTAATGTGTAAGAACCAAACAGGCAAGGTCGCAGTAACCGTCGAAGACGCCAGAGATGTCACGGCCCTGTGCAAGGAGATAGAGAGGTTAAGCCGTCGTGTCGAACAAATTAGAAGCAAAAGTGAGGCAAACCAGGCAGCACAACGAAGCAACACACCAAGGTCAACAAACCCCAACGAGCACCCTTTTGGGGAAAGGCCGGTGCTACCAAACCAGGAGTGACCTCCACGTCCACATCCTGTTTTTTGCCAATGACCAGTGACCAGACCAAGATCCTAGCCCTAGTAGATACCGGGGCTGAAGTCAATATCATTGGAAAGGGTCTCAGACCCCACCCAGTAGAAGGTAAACCGTTAAGGTTGACGTTCGCCGACGGCAACCACGAAGAATGTATGAAATGGGGAGAGGTCGAAGTGAAATTGGAAGGGGCACAAAAGCAGGACGTGACAGGGGTTGTCTTACGGGACACCGGCCGACTAATACTGGGCATGCCCTACTTGGAGGAGCACAAAAGCGTAGTCGACATCGTTAGTAATAAAATAAAAGTCGACGGAAAGTGGCACGAACTGGTAAGGGCCCAAGGGGCCGTAAACACAATACAGGCGGAGACGGACCCAGACCCAGTCCTAACGAAGGCAGTGGAGGGTAGCGCCACTGACGGTGTAGGCCGCGAGAAATTGAAGCAGATTCTATGGACGTTCAGGGAGTTGTGGCTCGGTGACGAACTAGGACGCACGACCATCGTAGAGCACGGGATAGAGGTCACCGATCCCAAGCCCATCGCATGCCGGGGAAGGCGGTATAACGACCAGCAGAAGGCGGTCATTCAACAAGAAGTGGCCGATATGTTAAGTAAAGGAGTAATTCGGCCGAGTCGAAGCCCGTACGCATCAGGAGTCGTCCTAGTGAAGAAGAAGACCGGAGAGT
>NW_011645880.1:2991-4555 GCF_000223845.1 Gregarina niphandrodes | reverse complement strand
ACGAATTCCCACTACCGAGGATCGACGATCTGTTGCGAGCAGTAAGGGGGTCACGATGGTTTGTGGCTTTAGACCTTAGGGCAGGATATTGGCAAGTAGCCATGAAGGAGGAAGACATCGCCAAGACAGCGTTCAAAACGCCAACAGGGCTGTACGAGTTCCTAGTAATGCCATTCGGGTTGGTGAACGCCCCTGCCACGTTCCAACGGATGGTAGAGAACCTGTTCGGGGACCTGTATTGGAGTGGGGTACTAGTATATCTGGATGATATCCTCATCCACGCGGCGACACTGGAACGAGTCTTCGAATTACTAGTAGAAGTACTGGCAAGACTCAAGGACAGCGGACTACGACTACGGCTGTCAAAATGTTCGTTCCTCCCGAACCAAATCGAATACCTAGGACACACAATAACCGAAGGTCAAATAGCCCCGCAATCCAAGAAAGTCGAAGCAATCGATGCGCTAAAGGCCCCCTCCGACGTGAAAGGATTACGACAAGTGTTAGGAATGGCCGGCTACTACCGCAGCTTCATACCGAATTACGCAGCCGTCACCCAACCATTGACGAAACTGATGCGCAAGACAACGGCATATGAGTGGAAAGAGGAGCAACAGAGGGCGTTCAGGCAAATAAAGGAGCAACTGAAGCAGGCAGCCCTATGCAACGATTACGCCGCAGAGGAATTAATTATCGAGACCGACGCGAGTGATTACGCGGTAGCCGGCATCCTATCATGCAGAAAGAACGGCCGCGATTACCCAATTGAATACATGTCTAAGACATTAACGGAAGTAGAAATAAGGTGGCCAACGAGAGAGAAAGAAGCCTATGCGATTGTAGTTGCACTCCAAAAGTTCGATGTCTACATACGGGGTCGGAAGGTTACCATATACACCGACCATAAAAGCCTAGAGTGGATGTTCCAGGCCAAGAAAGGTAAGATTGCCCGATGGGCCACACTCCTACAAGAGTATGACCTGACCGTTATCCACAAGAGCGGAATCGAGATTGCGCACGTGGATGCCCTTAGCAGACTGGCGAAAGACGTAGCGACGGCCGAAGATAGGATGACGTGCATGGCGGTCATGACACTTACCGAGGAAGAGGACGGATTGCCACGAGTAACGGAATGGAGACAAGCGTACCAAGAGATATCTACCGTAGAGAGGGACCGACTGAAGGTCCGAGAATGGCAAGGGATGCTGACCAGAGGAGGCCGGGCATACGTACCACCACAATACGTGAAGCGAGTCATACGACATTTCCATGACCGACGGGTCGGGACCCACGCCGGAGTAGTGAGGACATACCGGAGAACCCAAGAACTATTCTGGTGGCCCAGACAGATGGAAGACATACGGCGGTACGTCGGAGCATGCCTAACTTGTCAACGCCGAAGGAATGGGATGGAACGCACGCAGGGACTGAGTAGGGCTTTCCCACTAGGGGAGATCTTCGAGGCGGTACATATCGACTTCTGGCAAACCAGAGGAGAAGGCAGGCCAATAATGACAATGATCGACCGGACGTCACGATGGGTGGAAGCAGCGGTGGTCCCCGA
>NW_011645880.1:2389-2971 GCF_000223845.1 Gregarina niphandrodes | reverse complement strand
ATGGAACGCACGCAGGGACTGAGTAGGGCTTTCCCACTAGGGGAGATCTTCGAGGCGGTACATATCGACTTCTGGCAAACCAGAGGAGAAGGCAGGCCAATAATGACAATGATCGACCGGACGTCACGATGGGTGGAAGCAGCGGTGGTCCCCGACAAGTCTGCCCATTGGGCAGCAGCGACATTTATTCGGCAATGGGTTACACGATACGGAGTACCCAAACAGCTAATATGTGACAACGACAAAGCCTTTACCAGCGTCATCATGAAGGAGTTGTTGGACCTATTGGGAACCAAGCTGGTCACGACCACCCCCTACCACCCCGAAGGGAACGGACCGGTAGAGTCATTCCACCGACACCTTCGGAAGCACTACGAACGCATACGGGGAGAAAGCATGAGAGGCGAAGAAGAGTCGCTAGCACTGGCCATGTTCCTGTACCGTACAGCACACCATACAACGCTGGGCATGACGCCGGGAAGGTGGCTATTCGGAGTGGAACCTACCATACCGGAGGAACGGGAGCTCGTAGGCACCCTGAGGAACCCAAACTTACAACGAATAGATGGTTGGCGAAGACCA